>NC_139997.1:5919425-6016925 GCF_964263955.1 Coregonus lavaretus
AGAGAGGGAGAGAGAGAGAGCGAGAGAGAGAGAGAGAGAGAGAGAGAGAGAGAGAGAGAGAGCGAGAGAGAGAGAGAGAGAGCCATCTCTTTAAGTAAGGAGCATTCATATTGACAAAGCCAGTACTGTACATGTTATGTTGGTGCCCCATAGCTACAGTAAATGGAGTGTTGTTTGTTGGGTAGAAACATTTATAAAATGTTAGTTTAAATGTCAGTCTATGGTAGAACACCCCAGCGATATCGTTTCATTTATGTGATGTGTTTTTTTTTGTTTGAAACCAATCACCTGTCTGTCACCAAACCCAGAAAACGTAACTTCAACCAAAAGCACATTAGTACTACAGCTCATTTTTACATTTTTCATAACAATTACATTAAGCATGATGGGAACTGCAGTGAGAGATTGTTATTGATGGATTTTTAATCACGTTAGGGAACTGAAACCCTCTACATCAAGTTGCACATAAACAGTTTAGATCCCGTGGCCCATAAGGTCTCTGCTCGACGGGTATTGAAGCACTAGGTTGCTTCCCATATGGCACCTTATTCCCTATTTAGTGAATAAAGTAGTGCACTATATAAGGGAATAGGGTGCCATTTGGGATGCCCACTGCTCAGCTGTATTGAAGCGGTAGCTCCTCAGGGTGGTGAGTCTGCTGCCATTTCAGCAGCTAAACGAAGAAATATCTTTAAGCCTGCCTCGCCCAGCCCAACACTATGACTTCTGGAGACTGTCTCCTGAGCAAACATTGCAACACTTTAAACGGATTTCAGCTTCATCTCCAAATGTTGGCTGACACAAAATCTATTTACCTCAAAGATCAAGGGAACTAACCAAGTCCTGCTACCACTTACACAGTATATGGGTTTCTGAGAGATATATATGTATGTTTTAACAGTAATAATAGTTATATACTGAATCTATAGATAGAGAGTGATTCATCTATACATTAACATACTGTATATACAGTTGAAGTCCGCAGTTTACATACACCTTAGCCAAATACATTTAAACTCAGTTTTTCACAATTCCTGGCATTTAATCCTAGTAAAACTTGCGTTTTATGTCAGTTAGGATCACCACTTTATTTTAGGAATGTGAAATGTCAGAATAATAGTAGAGAGAATGATTTATTTCAGCTTTTATTTCTTTCATCACATTCCCAGTGGGTCAGAAGTTTACATACACTGAATTAGTATTTGGTAGCATTGCCTTTAAATTGTTTAACTTGGGTCAAACATTTCGGGTAGCCTTCCACAAGCTTCCCACAATAAGTTGTGTAATTTTGGCCCATTCCCCCTGACAGAGCTGGTGTAACTGAGTCAGGTTTGTAGGCTTCCTTGCTCGCACACGCTTTTTCAGTTCTGCACACAAATGTTCTATACGATTGAGGTCAGGGCTTTGTGATGGCCACTCCAATACCTTGACATTGTTGTCCTTAAGCCATTTTGCCACAACTTTGGAAGTATGCTTGGGGTCATTGTTCATTTGGGAGACCCATTTGCGACCAAGCTTTAACTTCCTGACTGATGTCTTGAGATGTTGCTTCAATATATCCACATAATTTTCCTTCCTCATGATGCCATATATTTTGTGAAGTGCACCAGCCCCTCCTGCAGCAAAGCACCCCCAAAGAATGATGCTGCCACCCCCGTGCTTCACGGTTGGGATGGTGTTCTTTGTCTTGCAAGCCCCCCCTTTTTCCTTCAAACATAACGATGGTCATTATGGCCAAACAGTTATATTTTTGTTTCATCAGACCAGAGGATATTTCTCCAAAAAGTAAGATATTTGTCCCCATGTGCAGTTGCAAACCGTAGTCTGGCTTTTTTATAGCGGTTTTGGAGCAGTGGCTTCTTCCTTGCTGAGCGGCCTTTCAGGTTATGTCGATATAGGACTCGTTTTACTGTGGATATAGATACTTTTGTACCTGTTTCCTCCAGCATCTTCACAAGGTCCTTTGCAGTTGTTCTGGGATTGATTTGCACTTTTCGCACCAAAGTACGTTCATCTCTAGGAGACAGAACGCGTCTCCTTCCTGAGCGGTATGATGGCTGCGTGGTCCCATGGTGTTTATACTTGCGTACTATTGTTTGCACAGATGAACGTGGTACCTTCAGGCGTTTGGAAATTGCTCCCAAGGATGAACAAGACTTGTGGAGGTCTAAAAAAAAATATGTTAATTTTCCCATGATGTCAAGCAAAGAGGCACTGAGTTTGAAAGTAGGCCTTGAAATACATCCCCAGGTACACCTCCAATTGACTCAAATGATGTCAATTAGCCTATCAGAAGCTTTTAAAGCCATGACATCATTTTCTGGAATTTTCCAAGCTGTTTAAAGGCACAGTCAACTTAGTGAATGTAAACTTCTGACCCACTGGAATTGTGATGAAAGAAATAAAAGCTGAAATAAATAATTCTCTCTACTATTATTCTGATATTTCACATTCTTAAAATAAAGTGGTGATCCTAGCTGACCTAAGACAGGGACATTTTACTAGGTTTAAATGTCAGGAATTGTGAAAAACTGAGTTTAAATGTATTTGGCTAAGGTGTATGTAAACTTCCGACTTCAACTGTATACACTACCGTTCAAAAGATTGGGGCCAGAAACAAATAACTTTCTTCTGAAACTCATCAGTCTATTCTTGTTCTGAGAAATTAAGGCTATTCCATGCGAGAAATTGCCAAGAAATTAAAGATCTCATACAACGCTGTGTACTATTCCCTTCACAGAACAGCGCAAACTCCGGGATGCTGACCTTCTAGGCAGAGATGCAAAGAAAAAGCCATATCTCAGACTGGCCAATAAAAAGAAAATATTAAGATGGGCAGTCTGAGATATGGCTTTTTCTTTGCAACTCTGCCTAGAAGGTCAGCATCCCGGAGTCGCCTCTTCACTGTTGACATTGACACTGGTGTTTTGCGGGTACTATTTAATGAAGCTGCCAGTTGAGGACCTGTGAGGCGCCTGTTTCTCAAACTAGACACTCTAATGTATTTGTCCTCTTGCTCAGTTGTGTACCGGGGCCTCCCACTCCTCTTTCTATTCTGGTTAGAGCCAGTTTGCGCAGTTCTGTTTGCGCAGCCCCTAACTTTAACCCTAATGCCCCTAACTTTAACCCTAATGCCCCTAACTTTAACCCTAATGCCACTAACTTTAACCCTAATGCCCCTAACTTTAACCCTAATGCCCCTAACTTTAACCCTAACCTTAACCACACTGCTAACCCTAATGCCCCTAACTTTAACCCTAATGCCCCTAACTTTAACCCTAACCTTAAATTAAGACCAAAAAGCTCATTTTTGTTTTCATGATTTTTTACAATAAAGACAATTTTGACTTTGCAGCTGGCCTATCTAAGGGGAAACTGCTCATTTCTGCCTGTTCGGACACTTTTTAGTTCTCATTAAATGCTTTTAATATTTGTAAATTAATTTCTACAATTTATAGTAGGTTTGAGGTTTTTAAGTTATTGAAATTCCTGGAATTTGTACATATTGTCCCGTAATTTACTGATGTTTCCCTAACTAGCCCCATAGGGCTGCAGTCCTAATTGACGATTGATGATTGATGCAGGCATGTGGGCAGGGTTGAATCAAACCCAACCTTAATTTACGCTGTGATGAAGTCACGACCACAAGTCTCACAAAACCCAGTTATCCTATGACACGTTGTAGTCAATTTTGCCAGTAGATTAAATATTTCTGACTCATCGATGCCACATAGGCTGTTTTCTAAATGAGAAGTTGTTTTTTAGTGGCAATTACTCTTTAATAACTTCTACCACTTCCAGTAAAGAGTCTCTGAGAGCTCAGTATGTTTTAGCCCATAATAATAGTTCTGTATGTCACAGAGCATGATTTATCTAGGCATTTTAATCTATAGATAATCTTTTAAGGGGATAAAAACTGCTTCCACTTATACAGCAGCATTTAATGTAAAGAATCTCTGAGATCTCTGTATGTTTAAACCCATAATAATAGTTATATGTAATGTATAGAATGTATAGAGTAGATCATGTACAGAGAACGTACAGTGCCTTTGGAAAGTTTTCAGACCCCTTGACTTTTTCCCCAAAATGTTAACGTTACAGCCTTATTCTAAAATGGATTAAATACATTTTTTTCCGTTGCAGTTTAAACCCCGCCAGCTGTATGTTATCCATGTTGTTGTTCATCCACGACTCGGTGAAACATAAGATATTACTGTTTTTTATGTCCCGTTGGTAGGATATTCGTGATCGTAGCTCATCTATTTTGTTATCCAATGATTGTACGTTGGCTAATAGGACTGATGGTAGAGACAGATTATCCACTCGCCATCGGATCCTTACAAGGCACCCCGACCTATGTCCCTGATATCTTAGTTTCTTTCTCCTGCGAATGACAGGGATTTGGGCCTTGTCGGGTGTCTGAAGTAAATCCTTTGCGTCCAACTCGTTAAAGAAAAAATCTTTGTCCAGTAGGAGGTGAGTAATCGCTGTCCTGATATCCAGAAGCTATTTTCGGTCATATAAGAGACGGTGGCAGAAACATTATGCACAAAATAAGTTACAAATAACGCGAAAAAACACACACAACAGCACAATTAGTTTGCAGCCCGTAAAACGGCGGCCATCTCCTCCGGCGCCATTATAACCCCTGTTATGTAATGCAAGCTAAGCTACAGAACACAAGACAAAAATCGAATAAAGCACCAAGTAGAGATTTGCTCCTGTCCATTAAAAGAGTGTCCTTTAATCTTTGCCTCATGGTTTAAAAATCTAATCTCTGGGGGGAAAGGTCACCATAAAGTGGCCCCCCTGCACTGGTGATCGGGATTACTACCGGAACCAAGATGATTGGTGTAACAACCAACCATCAGAATGTGACAGGAAGCTAGGCGTCTGTCTCACGTCACTACTTCACAGGAGAGGCTTTGAATGTTTAAAACATTTTTATTTTTTTATCAAAATGCGCTTCTGGAACATGTGAACTTTCATGTGTCTTAATAACAAACGTACATGCCATCTGTAAATATGAATCAAAATTGTTAAATTACAAGCCTAGTTGGTTTAGCCACGGAAAAAGACAGGAACCTTCCTGCAAGCCATGATTGGTTGAGATAATGGATGGGCTGGACATGCTGAGAGGTGAGTTCGGATTGGTCTGCCATGTAGCGCGCTTCTGTCTGAAAAATGAGCTGCTCAGTATGTGTAGATAATCCTTGCTACCGCTGCCTTTTTCAAAGATACAACGTTAGCAATGGAGAACTGCAAAAGTGTTGTTACTGCTTCAACAACATTGCTGCCCTGAATTTAGCAGGCACTATCGACAAAGATCAGTGACACAACGGGCCAAACAAACTGTAGCTAGAAACAAAACGTAACCAACACAGGACGTCTTACTTAGTTAAAGGGGTTCCAGTCTGCCATGACACGTTCATCCATGTATGCGGGTAAGAGCCTAGCTACATTTTCAGATATGATATGTTTCTAATTTTGTTAGAAAGTCATTTTCATTACAATTCTATGCTAGTGAACGTTAGCTTGCTGGCTCACTAGCTAACGTTAAGTGTATGATCTGTGTAATATTATTATTCGTATCTCAGAAATCCATTTGCATTGCTGGTTATAGTCTAATGTTAGCTAGCTAGCTAACATTGAACCTAGTTGGTTAGCTTTAGCTACCTGCAGATTCATACTACAGCATTTCATGCATGGTGGCTAGCTATAACAATCCATTTGTACTGCATGGGTTGGGATGAAGGTTAATTGTTTAGCATGCTAGCTAGCTACATATCTAAACAAAATACTCCACTTCACCAGATGATTACATGACCCATCAAGTTAGCCAGGTGTGTCTTGGAGTGATTACGGCCATCTATTGTATTTCATGAACATGTGTACATGTCTAGACAATAGTGATCCATCCACTTAGCTAGATGTGGCTGGGGGCTGGTTATAGCATTTCTTTCATGACCCATCAATTTAGACAAGTGTGTCCGGGTAAGCATCATCTAATAATTATAAAATATTTATAAAATATTCGTATCTGGACATGTTCTATTTTTGATATTGCTACTATGCAAATATGCAAGTAACCATTTCACTGTACCGTTTACACCTTCTGTATCCCGTGCATATGACCTTTAGGCAAACTCCAAGCAGGCTGTCATGGCGGCAGGTAGCTTAGTGGTTAAGAGTGTTGTGCCAGTAACCGAAAGGTCGCTGGTTCTAATCCCAGAGCCGACTAGGTGAAAAATCTGTCGATGTGCCCTTGAGCAAGGCACTTAACCCTAATTGCTCCTGTAAGTCGCTCTGGATAAGAGCGTCCGCTAAATGACAAAAATAAAAAAAGCTCTGGAACTATGTCCATTGGGTTCTTGGTCACTTCCCTGACCAAGGCCCTTCTCCCCCGATTGCTCAGTTTGGCCGGGCGGCCAGCTCTTGGAAGAGTCTTGGTGGTTCCAAACTTCTTATATTTAAGAATGATGGAGGTCACTGTGTTCTTGGGGACCTTCAATGCTGCAGAAATGTTTGGGTACCCTTTCCCAGATCTGTGTCTCAGCACAATCCTGTCACAGGGCTCTACGGACAAGTCCTTTGACCTCAGGGCTTGGTTTTTGCTCTGACATGCACTGTCAACTGTGGGACCTTATATAGACAGGTGCGTGCCTTTCCAAATCATGTACAATCAATTGAATTTACCACAGGTGGACTCCAATCAAGTTGTAGAAACATCTCAAGGATGATCAATGGAAACAGGACACACCTGAGCTCAATTTCAAGTCTCATAGCAAAGAGTCTGAATACTTATGTAAATAACTAATTTTTGATTTTTATTTTTAATACATTTGCAAACATTTCTAAAAACTTGTTTTCACTTTGTCATTATGGGGTATTGTGTGTAGATTGCACAATTTGTTTATTTAATCCATTTTAGAATAAGGCTGTAATGTAACAAAATGTGGAAAAAGGGAAGGTGTCTGAATACTTTCCGAATGCACTGTATATGGTTTTAACAATAGGAACAATATGTCATAATCGGCTGGCCTTCTATGCTCCCTTGTAGTACAACATAGTCCAAGGATGCCCTGTTTCAGTCCATTCAATACTTTAAACATGTCCAAATATTAAAACAAACAAACAAGATGTAAAAAGGGTATAATACTTACAACCATACCGTTTAGCGACACCCAGCAATCTTGAGGGAAATCTTGTAGGAGGGGGACCAGGAACTGCAGACAACCGTCCCAGTGGCACAGCAGTAGCATCATCCCTATCAGATTAAATATTCTTACCACAGCACTGGCCAGGTCATAGGTCATATGGAAGATCTGGGGAGCGAGAGAACAGACAAAAAAAAAAACGAATTAGGTTGATTTTTGTAAAAATAGCCCACATAAAGCCAACAAATTAAACATTGCAGCCTGCAGGTAGAAAATATCCTGATCAAAATAAATATCCTATCAATCACATTGGCTACACGTGGCCTGTCTGCAAGGAACTTGAAACGTTGCATCAACTATTAACTTGGTCCAGCCCAAAGCTCATGCTTGCAACCTGTAAAATATTCTCAGAGTTTCCTGTGCCAGTGAGCGCTGGACAGACATACACATTTGCACAAGGGATATGAAGTAATCAGGTAGGCCTATTTTATGAAATGTCCACCGGATCAGAGCGTGACATTTTTCTCCCTTTCATGCTGAATGGTTATCGAAAGGGAAAGTGCGGGAAAGATTTTTCAAATAGGCTACGTTGAGGAACTATTGACATTCTCAATGGATGGTTTACTTGCTGTTTGAGGTTAATAAAACATTTACTTTTCGAAGCTCCACAGTGATGGTGAGTTAAGACAATCAGAAATAGAATCAGATCCCCAAATGGGCACACTTACAGGCACAACATTTTTCCTCACAACTGTAGCCTAGATTGTGCGTACTGCAAACAACGTGTCCACTCCTACAATGACAATGGTAAGATTGTAATAATAATATACTGAATGCATTAACATAGAGTTCCACGAGTTCCACGAGCTCCATGAGTTCCACGAGTTCCATGAGTTCCATGAGTTCCACGAGCTCCATGAGTTCCATGAGTTCCACGAGTTCCACGAGTTCCATGAGCTCCATGTGTTCCATGAGTTCCATGAGCTCCATGAATTCCATGAGTTCCATGAGTTCCATGAGTTCCACGAGCTCCATGAGTTCCATGAGTTCCACTCTAACTGCTCATTCTGCACAGAGTCATTTGCATAGGAAACCCATTATGTCTTTCCTGGCTGGTTATTCGATTAGTCATTTTGGCCAAAGCTCCAATTCTTTCTGCAATAAATCTGGAAGCGTTTCCGAGTGACAATTCGACAAAGTGGCAGTTTCGCATGCCAGCTATCAACCATTTTGTTAAAAATTTAAAACTCAACATATTGTTGAACCTGTCGACTGCCTTCTCTCTCCTTCTCCACCAAATTAAGGCCCCAATCCGAGGTTTGATGAAGTAATTGTTATCTATTTTTAAGGTGATATAATTGCTTCTCTCTATTAACTGCTTCTTTAAAAGTCACTAATGCTTGACTTTAATAGCGTTTTAATGGGATCTTATGGTATGGTTTCAGCACACTGAAATTACAGATTAAAAAGTTAATTTTATGCATAACAAAATTCACATACATTTGATAAATGGAGACAATTGTTTCTGGGCAGTGTTTCTAAATGATTCCCCAGGGGGGATAACTAGCTACTTGGAATGCTGTTGAACGCTGTAGAGTCAAGGTCGGGGAAGACAAGTAGGCCTACTGTATTTCCAGAGGCTTACTGTATTTCCAGAGGCCTACTGTATTTCCAGAGGCTTACTGTATTTCCAGAGGCCTACTGTACTTCCAGAGGCCTACTGTATTTCCAGAAGCCTACTGTATTTTCAGAGGCCTACTGTACTTCCAGAGGCCTACTGTACTTCCAGAGGCCTACTGTAATAGATATTCAAGCAACAACAAGGATAGTTTTGCACATGACAGTTTTATTTTATAACTTGACAGTCTTATTGTTAATTAAATTGTTATAATTGTTGAATAACTACTGAGCAGGGAAGGACAATGATGTTAATATGATGAACACTCCTCTTCTCTGGCTCACCTGTTAGCCCTTATAAAGACCCTCTGCCTGTGTCCCAAATGGCACCCTATTCCATATACTGTATAGTGCACTACTTTTGACAAGGACCTATAGAGCTTTGGTCAAATGTAGTGCACTACATAAGGAATAGGGTGCCATTTAGAACGCATGCCTCTGTGTCCCTTTTTGTCCCCTATAAAAATAACTGTACCACGTAACGAGTGCTTACTGATCACTCGTGATCAGGATAATAAGACAGGCTTAATAAAGAGCGGGCAAAGGAACACTGATTCTTTGGTGTCTTAAAATAAGCTTGGTCAGCAGAAAGACAGTCTTGAGTAACCAGATGAGCCAGGGTGAGGGAGTGGGAGAGAGAGAGAGAGAGAGAGAGAGAGAGAGAGAGAGAGAGAGAGAGAGAGAGAGAGAGAGAGAGAGAGAGAGAGAGAGAGAGAGAGAGAGAGAGAGAGAGAGAGAGAGAGAGAGAGAGAGAGAGAGAGAGAGAGGCTGTATGTAACTCACGATGTAGTGGAGCCATCTTACATCCATACTGTATGTAACTCACAATGTAGTGGAGCCATCTTACATCCATACTGTATGTAACTCAGGATGTAGTGGAGCCATCTTACATCCATACTGTATCTAACTCAGGATGTAGTGGAGCAACTCAAAGTTCTGTCCTCCTCTTCACTTAATACTGGCTTCATAATGACTACATGATGACTAAATGGTGACTACATGATTTCTACATGATGACTACATAGTGACTACATGATGACTACATAATGACTACATAATGACTACATGGTGACTACATAATGATTACATGATGACTACATGGTAACTACATAATTACTACATGGTGACTACAAATGACTACATGGTGACTACATGGTGACTACATGGTGACTTCATAATGACTACATGATGACTACATGATGACTACATAATGACTACATGGTTACTACATAATGACTACATGGTGACTACATGGTGACTACATAATGACTACATGGTGACTACATGATGACTACATGATGACTACATGGCGACTACATGATGACTACATGGTGACTACATGGTGATTACATGATGACTACATGATGACTACATGATGACTACATGATGACTACATGGTGACTACATGATGACTACATGGTGACTCCGTGGTGACTACATGGTGACTACATGGTGACTACATGATGACTACATGATGACTACATGATGACTACATGGTGACTACATGATGACTACATGGTGACTACATGATGACTACATGGTGACTCCGTGGTGACTACATGGTGACTACATGATGACTACATGGTGACTCCGTGGTGACTACATGATGACTACATGATGACTACATGATGACTACATGGTGATTACATGATGACTACATGGTGACTACATGATGACTACATGGTGACTACATGATGACTACATGGTGACTCCGTGGTGACTACATGATGACTACATGATGACTACATGATGACTACGTGGTGACTCCGTGGTGACTACATGGTGACTACATGATGACTACATGGTGACTACATGATGACTACATGATGACTACATGGTGACTACATGATGACTACATGGTGACTCCGTGGTGACTACATGGTGACTACATGATGATTACATGATGACTACACGATGACTACGTGGTGACTCCGTGGTGACTACATGGTGACTACATGATGACTACATGGTGACTACATGATGACTACATGATGACTACATGGTGACTACATGATGACTACATGGTGACTCCGTGGTGACTACATGGTGACTACATGATGACTACATGGTGACTACATGATGACTACATGGTGACTACATGATGACTACATGATGACTACATGGTGACTCCGTGGTGACTACATGGTGACTACATGGTGACTCCGTGGTGACTACATGGTGACTACATGATGACTACATGGTGACTACATGATGACTACATGGTGACTACATGATGACTACATGATGACTACATGATGACTACATGATGACTACATGGTGACTCCGTGGTGACTACATGGTGACTACATGATGACTACATGAAGACTACATGGTGACTACATGGTGACTACATGGTGACTACATGAAGACTACATGGTGACTACATGATGACTACATGGTGACTCCGTGGTGACTACATGGTGACTACATGGTGACTACATGGTGACTACATGGTGACTACATGAAGACTACATGGTGACTACATGGTGACTAGATGGTGACTACAGCTACTCTTCCTGTAGTCCACACAGAACAAGAAACATGACATAGTACAGAACATTAATAGACAAGAACAGCTCAGGACAGAACTACATCACTAAAAGAAAAAGGCAGACGTAGCCTACATATCAATACATACACACAAACTATATAGGTCAAATAGGGCATGCCAATAACCCTCTCATTGACCTCCCAGGAGCTATCACAAACATTACCTCATCAAACCCCTGTTTCTGGGATGTGATTGCACATCCACCCTCTCACTCAGTCACTTGGGACCTGTGCCAATCAGATGGTGTGGTGAGCCCTGTGCCAATCAGGTGGTGTGGTGGTGTGGTGGTAAAATGTTCAGAACGTTGCAGACAGAAATGTGATGAATAGAGCTGACATGATTGTATGGTTGTCTTCTACATAGAAGACAACCATACACTATATATACAAATGTATGTGGACACCCCTATAATTAGTGGATTTGGATATTTCAGCCACACCTGTTCCTGACAGGTGTATAAAATCAAGCACACAGCCATGCAATCTCCATAGACAAACATTGGCAGTAGAATGGCCTGTACTGAAGAGCTTAGTGACTTTCAGCATGGCACCGTCATATGATGCCACCTTTCCAACAAGTCAGTTCGTCAAATTTCTGCCCTGCTAGAGCTGCCCCGTAAGTGCTGTTATTGTGAAGTGGAAACGTCTAGGAGCAACAACGGCTCAACCGCGAAGTGGTAGGACACACAAGCTCAACAGAACGGGACCGCCTAGTGCTGAAGTGCGTAGCGCGTACAAATCATCTGTCCTCGGTTGCAACACTCACTACCAAGTTTCAAACTGCCTCTGGAAGCAACGTCAGCACAACAACTGTTCGTCGGGAGCTTCATGAATTGGGTTTCCGTGGCTGAGCAGCCGCACACAAGCCTAAGATCACCATGCGCAATGCCAAGTGTCGACTGGAGTGGTGTAAAACTTGCCGCCATTGGACGCTGGAGCAGTGGAAATGCGTTCTCTGGAGTGATGAATTACGCTTCACCATCTGGCAGTCCGATGGACGAATCTGGGTTTGGCGGATGCCAGGAGAACGCTACCTACCCCAATGCATAGTGCCAACTGTAAAGTTTGGTGGAGGAGGAATAATGATCTGGGGCTGTTTTTCATGGTTTGGGCTAGCCCCCTTAGTTCCAGTAAAGGGGAATCTTAACGCTACAGCATACAATGATATTCTAGACGATTCTATGCTTCCAACTTAGTGGCAACAGTTTGGGGAAGGCCCTTTCCTGTTTCAGCATAACAATGCCCCCGTGCACAAAGAGAGGTCCATACAGAAATGGTTTGTCAAGATCGGTGTTGAGAAGTTGACTGGCCTGCACAGAGCCCTGAC
Source organism: Coregonus lavaretus (assembly GCF_964263955.1). Classification (NCBI taxonomy): domain Eukaryota; kingdom Metazoa; phylum Chordata; class Actinopteri; order Salmoniformes; family Salmonidae; genus Coregonus; species Coregonus lavaretus. The sequence continues at coordinate 5,932,137 of NC_139997.1, forward strand.
CTCAACCCCATTGAACACCTTTGGGAATTAATTGGAACGCCGACTGTGAGCCAGTCCTAATCGCCCAACATCAGCGCCCGACCTTGTGGCTGAATGGAAGCAAGTCCCTGCAGCAATGTTTCAACATCTAGTGGGAAGCCTTCCCAGAAGAGTGGAGGCAGTTTTAGCAGCAAAGGGGGGACCAACTCCATATTAATGCCCATTATTTTTGGAATGAGATGTTCAGGTGTCCACATACTTTTGGTCCTGTAGTGTATAATGCCCTGCATTCAGACATGTGCAGGCTTTGCTGGACACCCTTATGATAATGTGTTTCAAACCCTTTCTATAGTCACAGGATTTACTGTTATGATACATTAGCAAAATAATATGCATACACCCCCACATCCCTTTATCCTAAATGTCTCTCTGTGTGTGGACACGTGCAGACATGTGCAGGCTTTGCTGGCAAGAATTTCAACAATTTTACTGAGTTTACAGTTCACATAAGGAAACTAGTCAATTTAAATAAATAAATTAGGCCCTAATCTATGGATTTCACATGACTGGGCAGGGGCGCAGCCACTGGGGAAGCCAGGCCCAGCCAATCAGAATGAGTTTTTCCCCACAAAAGGGCTTTATTACAGACAGAAATACTTCTCGGTTTCATCAGCTGTCCAGGTGGCTGGTCTCAGACAATCCCGCAGGTGAAGAAACCGGATGTGGAGGTCCTGGGTTGGCATGGTTACACGTGGTCTGCGGTTGTGAAGCTGGTTGGGCGTACTGCCAAATTCTCTAAAATGACGTTGGAGGCGGTTTATGGTAGAGAAATTAACATTGCATTATCTGGCAACAGCTCTGGTGGACATTCCTGCAGTCAAGCATGCCAATTGCACTCTCCCTCAAATCTTGAGACATCTGTGGCATTGTGTTGTGTGACAAAACTGCACATTTTAGAGTGGCCTTTTATTGTCCCCAGCACAATGTGTACCTGTGTAATGATCATGCTGTTTAATCAGCTTCTTGATATGCCACATCTGTCAGGTGGATGGATTATCTTGGCAAAGGAGAAATGCTCACTAACAGGGATGTAAACAAATGTGTGCACAAAATATGAGAGAAATAAGCTTTTTGTGTGTAAAATGTCTGGGGATCTTTTATTTTAGCTCATGAACCATGGGTTCAACACTTTACATGTTGTGTTTATATTTTTGTTCAGTATATATATATATATATATACATCCCCACATCCATTTATATGTCAGTCTTCCTTTCTATGTCAGTCTTCCTTTCTGTGTGTAGCCTAAGAACAGACCTCTACAGAATGGCTGTCTGTGTCACAAGGTATATACACCCCACATCCATTTTATATCTCTCTCCCACCAACTCTGTTGTGTGTAGCCTGAGACTGTCTGTGTGTAGCCTGAGACTGTCTGTGTGTAGCCTGAGACTGTCTGTGTGTAGCCTGAGACTGTCTGTGTGTAGCCTGAGACTGTCTGTGTGTAGCCTGAGACTGTCTGTGTGTAGCCTGAGACTGTCTGTATGTAGCCTGAGACTGTCTGTGTGTAGCCTGAGACTGTCTGTGTGTAGCCTGAGACTGTCTGTGTGTAGCCTGAGACTGTCTGTGTGTAGCCTGAGACTGTCTGTGTGTAGCCTGAGACTGTCTGTGTGTAGCCTGAGACTGTATGTGTGTAGCCTGAGAACTTACCTTTCTTTCTGTCTGCCTGTCTGTCTGCCTGTGTGTCTGTCTTTGTAACAGACCTCTGTCTGTCTGTCTGTCTTTGAAGCATTTACATTTTAGTCATTTAGCAGACGCTCTTATCCAGAGCGACTTACATGAGCAATTAGGGTTAAGTGCCTTGCTCAAGGGCACATCGACAGATTTTTCACCTAGTCGGCTCGGGGATTAGAACCAGCGACCTTTCGGTTACTGGCACAACGCTCTTAACCACTAAGCTACCTGTCGCAGACCTCTGTCTGTCTGTCTGCCTGCCTGCCTGCCTGCCTGCCTGTCTGTCTGTATGTCTGTCTGTCTGTCTGTCTGTCTGTCTGTCTGTCTGTCTGTCTGTCTGTCTGTCTGTCTGTCTGTCTGTCTGTCTGTCTGTCTGTGTCAAGATGATGATCTTCTTAATGTTGCAACCACCAGGGACGTCCCTGCAGTATTGTAGTTGGTTCCATCCAGAGGAATGTGAGATAACCGTGTTAATTAGGATTAGTGGGAGGGTGTAGCTAGCTACCCAAATCTATTTGGGACAAGCCGGGACAAGGAGGACTGTACAGTCTCTATTGTAACAGTCAGGATTGAACGATATGTTTATGGAAGGCAACATAATCTATTCTATGAAATAGTATCTCTCTCTCTCTGAATCTCTCCATCTCTCCATCTCTCCATCTTTCTCTCTCTCTCTCTCTCTCTCTCTCTCTCTCTCTCTCTCTCTCTCTCTCTCTCTCTCTCTCTCTGAGTCTCTCTATCTGTATCTCTCTCTCTCTGAGTCTCTCTATCTGTATCTCTCTCTCGCTCAATCAAACACACAGTGACACAGACAGTAACGCTAACAGGAGAAATAAAGAGAACGCAGTGGAAGTTAGGGAGGGAGGGAGGGAGCAGAACACTGGGACTGTGAGAGGTGCAGCCATCCTTTAAGCTAGCTTCGCTGGCTAATGTTAGCCTTCTCTTATACTGCCACTGTATCTCCCAATGGATGAGTTGAATCACTGAGATCCTATCGTTCTGTATTTGGACTTCTTCCTCTTCTCTCTCTTCCTCTCTCTTCTGTTATGCTTCCCAGCACGGTCTGCCTTGTCCTTGGTATGGAGGGGATGGATGCACAGTATGAGAGGGAGGGAGGCAGGGAGGGATTTAGGGACGGAGGGAGGCTGGGTTCAGCTGGGTTCGGATGGGGCCTGTTAAGGCCTGTATTTTTGTAGAACATACAGTATATATTTTTTACTTATGTAAGATAAAACCATTGAAAGGGTCTGAACACATTTTCACAATGGTGTTATATATCAGCTCAGTTAAGCCATACATATTACGTCTGCGGTCATATACAGGCTAAAACCTGTTTTGTGGATTGTTGATATTTATATTCATGAATTGTGGTGATGCTATTCTAGCTGCTTGGCACATTTGTGAATGTACACATTTAAATGAATGTGGGTGAATGTTTGCTGTATGAGGTGAGGCTGGGGTATCTATGTGTATTCGTTGCACTTCAGAGCTACCGTGCTGTACCGTAAACGAATACCACCAACCTTGGTTGCGTGGCAATAAAGTGTCTCGTATCTTGATGCTACTATACTTTAAAGTACACTATAGTGAACTGTCTGGCACTCACCCACACACCATAGGCTTAGAATTAAGAAGTACATTAAGCTTGTATTTATCCCTTAATACAGGGGATTCTAACTCTCTGTCACGTCGAAGGGGGGATCAGATCATGTGAAAAGGTCAAACAGGATCAGCTTACCGCTAACACACATCAGTAGTAGGTCCTGAAAGAGTGAGGCACTGGCTGGTAACACCAAGGTCATGGGTTCAGTCCCCACAGCGATCACTTTCTGGTACTGAGTCCGGTAATATATCTGTCTGTGTCTTGCCATTTGGCATCACAGTGAACACACGACAGAGGATCTGGATAACTTAGTGTCAAAGGCCAAATGAAGGCCATGACATCACATCAGTAAACACAGTTTGCGTGGCTCGAACTGACCCCTTTTTCCCTATTTTGTGCCATAGGGCTTTGGCCAAAAGAAGTGCACTCTATGGGGAACAGGGTACCAATTTGGGACGTATACAATGTTGTGTGATGCGAATGATCGAGGCGCTGGCAACGCCAAGATCATGGGTTCAAACCACCAGGTGCTCATGGGGTACTTACTCAACGCAAACTCCAGAAATACAGGCGCCCATGATGAATGATTGAAACTGCCAATACATTGATTCAGCAAGCTGCCACCAACGTCATTCAAACTGTTGTGTTACTACTACTGATCACAGATTGATTGTGCATTTGGTATGATAGCAACCACAACAGAGGAGTTGGCTAAAGTCCAGCAACCACAACAGAGGAGTTGGCTGAAGTCCAGCAACCACAACAGAGGAGTTGGCTAAAGTCCAGCAACCACAACAGAGGAGTTGGCTGAAGTCCAGCAACCACAACAGAGGAGTTGGCTGAAGTCCAGCAACCACAACAGAGGAGTTGGCTAAAGTCCAGCAACCACAACAGAGGAGTTGGCTGAAGTCCAGCAACCACAACAGAGGAGTTGGCTGAAGTCCAGCAACCACAACAGAGGAGTTGGCTAAAGTCCAAAATGATCTATCACCTGCCAAGCTTTATTTCAACATGCGTCACCATCCGTCAACCAAATTGATAACTACCTGGTAGTGAACAGCATAGTATAGCTGGACTTTTATTCAGCGAACCCCAAAGAAAACAGCGATCAAAACAGCAATGAGAAAACATACCACATACTGCCTCATTCATTCATAGCTAAAGTGTCACGCCCTGGCGCGGGGGACTCTCGTATGTTGAGCCAGGGTGTTAGTTTCTATGTTTTGTGTGGTAGGTTGTGGGTCTAGTTTGTATTTCTATGTTGGCCTGAGTGACTCCCAATCAGAGGCAACGAGTGTCAGCTGGTTGTCTCTGATTGGGAGCCATATTTAAACTGTCTGTCTTTTCCTTTGTGTTTGTGGTTTCTTGTTCTTATTTGGTTTGTTTATGTAACCAGAGACATCACGTTTTCGTCTGTTGTTTTGATCGTGTGATCATACTCGAATAAATATAAATATGTTCACCTTCAACGCTGCGCATTGGTCCTCCTCCTTAGACGAGCGTGACATAAAGAAATGGAGGGTATGCAAAGGACATACTCATCATGTTGCACGCAGCCTACACACAATTTAAAATGCCCTTTATGCATCTTTAATTTGGACATGGCTGTGAATGACCTCCATTTAAGGTTACTGGGGATTAACAGAGGACTAATTTGAAGGGATTAAAACCAGGACGGGCTATTACAATGGATGCTAAACTATTTCCATGAAAATGACTTCCACTGCCTTCCGCTTAAATTTATTGTAATCTTCCCTCATAATCTCATTTTTTATTGTTACAGTACATTATGCCGTGATCAGGTGGGAATTTGGGATTGTTTTCAACCTTATTATTCCTGTTGCGGAGTGCAGTTGGGAGAAATCTGTGTACAGTGCAAATCTGAAGACTCAGATTCGATCAAACATTTGTTCATGTCTATGCAGTATATACAAAATGCTGCCAGTGCACACATAGGCACACAGCTGTCTAATTAGGAATATTGGAAGCATCACTTAATATTGGAAGCAACAATTTTTAAGGCGCTTGCCTTCACTGCGGAATTGAATACAGATATTGAATACAGCTATAATGGCATAAGCCTTAATCCTCCATCTCCTCCCCCTCCCTCCTCCCTCTCTGCAGACAACTTTGTCAACCACTTTGAAAAAAAGGTTGACGACATCCGCTACTCATTCACTCAGCCTATTGAGTCCACTGGTCCCACTCACACAGAACTACCCTACGCCTTGACCTCTTTCTCCCCTCTCTCTCTCGCTCCAGATTAAATCCTGCAACTAGTGATGTCCAGCAGCCTGACAACCTGCCCACTTGACCCCATCCCCTCCTCCATTCTCCAGACCATCTCTGGAGACCTTCTCCCATTCCTCACTTCCCTCATCAACTCATCCCTGACCACTGGCTGCGTCCCTTCTGACTTCAAAATGGCCAGAGTCGCAAGAAACCAACCCTGATGTCAAAAACTACAGACCGGTCTCCCTTCTATCTTTTCTTTCCAAAAGACTTGCGCGTGCTGTCTATGACCAACTCTCTTGTTATCTCTCTCAGAATGAGCTTCTTGACCCTAACCAGTCAGGCTTCAAGATGGGTCACTCAACTGAGACTGCTCTCTGTGTCACGGAGGCTCTCCGCTCTGCCAAAGCTGACTCTCTCCTCTGTTCACATCCTAGATATATCTGCTGCCTTAGAAACTGTGAACCATCAGATCCTCCTCTCCACCCTCTCAGGGCTGGGCGTCTCAGGATCTGCACACTCCTGTCTTACATCCTACCTGGCAGGTCGCTCACACCAGGTGGCGTGGAGAGGATCTGTGTCTGCACCATGTACTCTCACTACTGGTGTCCCCCAGGGCATCGGTTCTAGGCCCTCTCCTATTCTCCCTATACACCAAGTCACTCGGTTCTGTCATATCCTCTCATGGTCTCTCTTATCAATGCTATGCGGATGGGACTCAATTACAAATCTCATACCCTCCTTCTGACACCCAGGTGGAAACACGCATCTCTGCGTGACTGGCAGATATCTCAGCTTGGATGGCGGCCCACCACCTCAAGCTCAACCTCGACAAGTAGGAGCTGCTCTTCCTCCCGGGAAAATGCCTGCCTGCTCCAAGACCTCTCCATCACGGTCGACAACTCCACGATGTCCCTCAGAGAGTGCAAAGAACCTTGGCGTGACCCTGGACAACACCCTGTCATTCTCTGCAAACATCAAAGCAATGCAACCTTTCTTCACGCAGGTCCTAATCCAGGCACTTGTCATACCCCGTCTGGACTACGGCAACACTCTGTTGGCTAGGCTCCCCGCTTGTGCCATCAAACCTCTGCAACTTATCCAAAATACCACAGCCCATCTGGTGGTCAACCTTCCCAAGTTCTCCCATTTCACCCCGCTCAATACACTCCACCGCCTTCCAGTCGAAGCTCGCATCCCACTACAAGACCATGGAGCTTGCCTACGGAGCAGCAAGTGGAATTGCCCCTCCCTACCTTCAGGCTATGCACAAACCCTACATCCCAACCCGTGCACTCTATTCTGCCACCTCTGGTCTCTTGGCCGTCTCACCCCTACGGGAGGTCAGCTTCCGCTCAGCACAATCAAAGCTCTGCTCTGTCCTGGCACGCCAATGGTGGAACCATCTTCCCTCTGATGCTAGGACAGCAGAGTCCCGGCCCACCTTCCAAAAACGTCTAAAACCCTACCTCTTCAAAGAGTATCTTAAAGCTGGCGTTACACCAATAAACGTTCATGCAACTTTGGTTGCTTGCAACTGAGTTGCTGCTTGATTGCTTCATGTAACAAATAAGCAACTCATCAGCAACTTGGTTGCATCCAGTTGCAAAAATGTAAACTTTTTGCAACTAGTTGCAAGCAACAGCCAATCAAAATGAATGTTTTTGTCACTTGATCCATTTGAGTGTTCGGAATTCCGGCCCAGTATTTTCAGGTCACTCCAGAGATGTTAGAACGGGTTCAAGTCTGGGCTCTGGCTGGGCCACTCAAGGACATTCAGAGACTTGTCCCAAAGGCACTCCTGTATTGTCTTGGCTGTGTGCTTAGGGTCGGTGTCCTGTTGAAAGGTGAACCTTTGCCCCAGTCTGAGGTCCTGAGTGCTCTGGAGCAGGTTTTCATCAAGGATCTCTCTGTACTTTGCTCCGTTCTTCTTTTCCTCGATCCCGACTAGTCTCCCAGTCCCTGCCGCTTAAAAACATCATCCACATCATTATGCTGCCACCACCATGCTTCACCGTAGGGATGGTGCCAGGTTTCCTCCAGACGTGACACTTGGCATTCAGGCCAAAGAGTTCAATCTTGGTTTCATCAGACAAGATAATCTTGTTTCTCATGCTCTGAGTCTTTAGGTGTCTTTTGGCAAACTCCAAGCAGGCTGTCATGTGCCTTTTACTGAGGAGTGGCTTCCGTCTGGGCACTCTACCATAAAGGCCTGATTGATGGACTGCTGCAGAGATGGTTGTCCTCCTGGAAGGTTCTCCCTACTCCACAGAGGAACTCCAGAGCTCTGTCAGAGTGATCATCGGGTTGTTGGTCACCTCCCTGACCAAGGCCCTTCTCCCCCGATTGCTCAGTTTGGCCGGGCGGCCAGCTCTAGGAAGCGTCTTCATGGTTCCAAACTTCTTCCATTTAAGAATGATGGAGGCCGCTGTGTTCTTGGGGACCTTCAATGTTGCAGAATTTTGTTGGTACCCTTCCCAAGATCTGTACCTCGACACAATCCTGTCTCGGAGCTCTACGGACAAATCCTTCGACCTCATGGCTTGGTTTTTGCTCTGACATGTACTGTCAACTGTGGGACCTTAAATAGACAGGTGTGTGCCTTTCCAAATCATGTCCAATCAATTGAATTCACCACAGGTGAACTCCAACCAAGTTGTAGAAACATCTCAAAGATGAGCAATGAAAACAGGTTGCATTTGAGCTCAATTTTGAGTCTCATAGCAAAGGGTCTGAATACTTCTGTAAATAAGGTATTTCAGTTTTTAATTTTTTATAAATTTGCACAAAAAAAAAAGGTTAACTTTGTCATTATGGGTGTAGATTGATCAGGAAAGAATTATGTAATACATACTAGAGTAACGTTGTAACGTAAGAAAATGTGGAAAAAGTCAAGGGGTCTGAATACTTTCCGAATGCACTGTATGTACATGCTTTGGCAAGTCAATACATGTATTTTTTAAGTGAACTCAGACCTCTCTCTTACCAGCTAGCTTAATTCGTTGCTAGCTTAGTTAGCTCGTTGCTAGTTCTGTTAGAACAGTGCTGGAAATTTCATTTAGGCTAGCTAGCTAGCTAAAATGTACAACCAGCATTTTGTCTAAATCTATCCTCATACAAATAACCAAACAGTTGGATAAACAAATTATTTGTGAAATCAAGATGTAATGCAGCAGATTACATTAGATGAGTTTAAAATTCTCAAACCATATGGAATAATATGACTAAAGCAACTTCAACTTGATTGGCTGTTGCATGCAATTTCAGTTGCGTTTGAGTTGTTTCATGTATCAGCAAAGTTGCTTGACATGATGTCACTTGCAACTTGCAACTGTAACTACAATTGTGTGAAAGTTGCATTGTGTAACTCCAGCCTAAATGTCTTATCCCCCCCAACAAAAAATTAATAAATACCTTGCACTTGTTTTTTCCTACTAGCACTGACTTTGCTGATAACTTCTTTATTGAGGAAATATTTACTTACTACGACTGTGATATGTGGTTGTCCCACCTAGCTATCTTAAGATGTATGCACTAACTGGAAGTCGCTCTGGATAAGCGCATCTGCTAAATGACTAAAATGTCAAATATAAAATGTAATCAGCAGCATCTCTATATACTACTGTATGGCTACTGTCTGCTGGGTCCAGACCCTTACTACTGTGTGGCTACTGTCTGCTGGGTCCAGACCCTTACTACTGTATGGTTACTGTCTGTTGGGTCCAGACCCCTACTACTGTGTGGCTACTGTCTGCTGGGTCCAGACCCTTACTACTGTTTGGCTACTGTCTGCTGGGTCCAGACCCTTACTACTGTATGGCTACTGTCTGCTGGGTCCAGACCCTTACTACTGTATGGCTACTGTCTGCTGGGTCCAGACCCCTACTACTGTATGGCTACTGTCTGTTGGGTCCAGACCCCTACTACTGTATGGCTACTGTCTGCTGGGTCCAGACCCTTACTACTGTATGGCTACTGTCTGCTGGGTCCAGACCCTTACTACTGTATGGCTACTGTCTGCTGGGTCCAGACCCCTACTACTGTATGGCTACTGTCTGCTGGGTCCAGACCCCTTACTACTGTATGGCTACTGTCTGCTGGGTCCAGACCCTTACTACTGTATGGCTACTGTCTGCTGGGTCCAGACCCTTACTACTGTATGGCTACTGTCTGCTGGGTCCAGACCCCTACTACTGTATGGCTACTGTCTGCTGGGTCCAGACCCTTACTACTGTGTGGCTACTGTCTGCTGGGTCCAGACCCCTTACTACTGTATGGCTACTGTCTGCTGGGTCCAGACCCCTACTACTGTATGGCTACTGTCTGCTGGGTTCAGACCCTTACTACTGTATGGCTACTGTCTGCTGGGTCCAGACCCTTACTACTGTGTGGCTACTGTCTGCTGGGTCCAGACCCCTTACTACTGTATGGCTACTGTCTGCTGGGTCCAGACCCTTACTACTGTATGGCTACTGTCTGCTGGGTCCAGACCCTTACTACTGTATGGCTACTGTCTGTTGGGCCCAGACCCTTACTTCTGTATGGCTACTGTCTGCTGGGTCCAGACCCTTACTACTGTATGGCTACTGTCTGCTGGGTCCAGACCCTTACTACTGTGTGGCTACTGTCTGCTGGGTCCAGACCCTTACTACTGTATGGCTACTGTCTGCTGGGTCCCAGACCCTTACTACTGTATGGCTACTGTCTGATGGGTCCAGACCCTTTACTACTGTATGGCTACTGTCTGCTGTGGAAATTTGGAGGCATCGCCTTTGAGGGGAGTCAGTCTACAAAGTACTTGCATACTGCCTAAAACCACTGCCTAACATTACTCCAGACAAGTAGCCAGGGCCCTGCTGCTGCTGTTGGGTAGAGGATCCGTGTTTAATGTTCTGTTTGTTAGAGAGAGACCCCAGTGGACCATCTTCATAGCCAGGCAGTGTCAGGCACCACTATACACCATATGATTTAACTAATTACCACAGGCATTGATTAAACAAATGCAGCCTCACTCCCACTATTCCCTCTGCAGCAGCCCCCAAACAAAAACAAAATCTGTGGCCCAGAGTAAATCTCATCCAAATCTCACCCTCGTAGCCTACATAAGTTCTTCACATGTTTATGTTGTGTAATATTTGTTTGTGTTCTCTCTTGCTCTCTTTATTTCTTTACAAGATGAACTTAGATCCCATGTAGAGCAGAGCGCTGTCTGTTACCGTTACCATCACATCCTAGTAGATCTGTGTGTGTGTCAAATCAAATCAAATTGTAATTATTAAATTTTTCGTCATGATCAGCTCGTAAGACTTTTACGGATGCAAACTTGAAACCACTGATGATAATTTAGCCCATGGGATGAAACTCCTGGACAGCAGTTGTGAGTAGCCTGATTGCCCATTCCATATTGTCAATTTTAATTTGACCTGTCCTGTTTTTAAGATATGTTTGTTAACGTCAGCACATTTTTTCTTTGATTGGGCGGCAATTAGGTTAGGCTATTTGATCGGAGAAACCTGCTTGATGTAAAAAGTTTCCGTCTTATTACATTGTCATAGATTTTATCTCCAGCCTGTAGGCTACAGAAAAGGCTGAATACTCTTTCTACCAGTGGCGGTCAGTGCCGTTTAAGATGAGGGAGGACATTTTCTTTTCTTCTATGGGCCTTATTTCTATTACAGCATATTGGATGACTGTCATTCATATTCCATTCACCCAGCTCAATGTAACATTGATAGGTTTAGGCTACTACATGATACTGGCATTTTCCCTATACCCATCATGAGGTTGCTACAACCTAGCCATCGAATGAAAGTTTACAACACAGGTCGAGAGGAAAATTTGAAGTGACAGACAGTGACACATTCAACGCCGCCTTGCATACTCTTGCCTGCATCTAGCTGATATAGGGTGTAATCATTAGTCCAACAGTTGAAAACAAGAGTTTCTATCTGAGAAATGCAGGTATGTTTATCCACGTATCATTCTGTTTGCTTCCGTTTAAGAAACGTTTTTTCAACAGAATTGGCGGAATGAATGCACCCCTGATCACCCCTGATCACCCGCAAACACAGTTCACTTTAATAGCAGCCCCATACAAACAGCATGATCACTTTGCTTGTTGTATAATTCACATTTTCCCTTCACTTGTGGACTTCAGTGCACAACACAACAGCTGTCTGTGACCAGCCGAAAAAACCTTTCCAAGCCAAACCTTCATACCATAACCGCTAACCGCTACACACAGCCTACATTGTTGTCACCATATTAGCTAACGTCATAGTCAACATAACTGCTAGAACTAACACGTTAGTAAACACGCTACAATCATGCAGTGCAGTGTACAGCAAGAAGTTTAGCAATTAAACCGGTGGGCCACGGTGGCAATAAATTAATAAAACCAAAAGCTTACCTTCACTTAGAAGAGTTCCAGTGTTGGATAGCCATAGCCAGCTATCTATGTTTGAGCAGGGTGTTTGAGTAGACTAAACTGGCTAGCTGCATTCGCTAGATAAGTAAGTGAAAGTAAAGAAAATACAACGAAATATAACTAGTTCTCTCTCTCTCTCTCTCTCTCTCTCTCTCTCACTTCTCCTTCATTTATGAAGAAATTACTTTGTTCAAAACTGTTCAACTATTGACTTTGAGTCAACTACTCACCACATTTTATGCACTGCAGTGCTAGCTAGCTGTAGCTTATACTTTCAGTACTAGAGTAATTGGTTGTGTGGACATGTCAGTTCATGCTGCAAGAGGTCTTATAGGTTGGAGGACGTCCTCCAGAAGTTGCCATAATTACTGTGTAAGTCTACAGAAGGGGGTCAGAACCATGAGCCTCCAAGGTTTTGTACTGAAGTCAATGTACCCAGAGGAGGACGGAAACTAGCTGTCCTCCGGCTACACCATGGTGCTACCCCAGAGAGTGCTGTTGACTTACAGGCCCCATCCCAACAACGCAGCGATAAGAATTATAGAAATATATTAACACAAGGAACAAATACACAATGAGTAATGATAACTTGTCTATATACACAGGTACAAGTACCGAGTCAATGTGCTGGGGTAGGAGGTAATTGAAGTAGACATGTACATATACAGCGCAATCAGAAAGTATCCACATTTTGTTGCGTTGCAGCCTTATTCTGAACCCCCCCCCCCCCCTGGCCCCATCAATCTACACACAATACCCCAAAATGATAAAGCAAAAACAGGTTTTTAGACATTTTTGCAAATGTATTAAAAATAAACCACTGAAATATTACATTTACATAAGTATACTGTACAGACCCTTAACTCAGTACTTTGTTGAAGCACCTTTGGTAGCGATTACAAGCTTGTGACTTCTTGGGTATGACGCTACAAGCTTGGCACACCTGTATTCTCTGCAGATCCTCTCAAGCTCTGTCAGGTTGTAATATAATAATAATAAGCCATTTAGCAGACGCTTGTATCCAAAGCGACTTACAGTCATGCGTGCATACATTTTTGTGCATGGGTGGTCCCGGGGATCGAACCCACTACCTTGGCGTTACAAGCGCCGTGCTCTACCAAATGAGCTACAGAGGACCACAGGTTGGATGGGGAGCGATCGGGTTCTTGGATGTGTGCTTAGGGTCATTGTCCTGTTGGAAGGTGAACCTTCACCCCAGTCTGAGGTCCTGAGTGTTCTGGAGCAGGTTTTCATCAAGGATCTCTTTGCACTTTGCTCCGTTCATCTTTCTCTCGATCCTGACTAGTCTCCCAGTCCCTGCCGCTGAAAAACATCCCCACAGCATGATGATGCCACAACCATGCTTCACCGTAGGGATGGTACTAGGTTTCCTCCAGATGTGACGCTTGGCATTCAGGCCAAAGAGTTCAATCTTGGTTTCATCAAACCAGAGAATCTTGTTTATCAAGGTCTGAGAGTCCTTTAGGTGCCTTTTAGCAAATTCCAAGTGGGCTGTCATGTGCCTTTTACTGAGGATGCTGCAGACATTTTTTGGTACCCTTCCCCACATTTGTGCCTCGACACATGACTTGCATGGCTGGATTCTTTGACAATTTTTAGGGCCTTCCTCTGACACCGTCTGGTATACAGTTCCTGGATGGCAGGGAGCTCGGCCCCAGTGATGTACTGGGCCATACATACTACCCTCTGTAGCACCTTGCGGTCGGATGCCGAGCAGTTGCCATACCAAGCGGTGATGCAACCAGTCAGGATGCTTTCAATGGTGCAGCTGTAGAACTTTTTGAGGATCTGGGACCCATGGCAAAAAAAATGTGTCTCCTGAGGGGAAATAAGCATTTTTGTGCCCTTTTCAAGGACTGTCTTCGTGTGTTTGGACCATGATAGTTTGTTGGTGAAGTGGAAACCAAGGAACTTGAAGCTCTCGACAACTACAGGCTCTCCTTTTCCTGTAGCATTCTTTTGTCCAGGTGGGAAAGGGCAGTGTGATTGAGATTGTTTGGGCGGTATGCAAATGGGAGTGGGTCTAGGGTTTCTGGGATGATGTGAGCCATGACCATCCTTTCAAAGCATTTCATGGCTACCAACGTGAGTGCTATGGGGCGGTAGTCATTTAGGCAGGTTACCTTGGGCACAGGGACATTTTAGTCATTTAGCAGACGCTCTTATCCAGAGCGACTTACAGTTAGTGAGTGCATACATGATTTTATTTATTTTTCATACTTGCCCCCCGTGGGAATCAAACCCACAACCCTGGCGTCGCAAACACCATGCTCTACCAACTGAGCTACATCCCTGCCGGCCATTCCCTCCCCTACCCTGGACCAATTGTGTGCCGCCGGTCGTGGCCGGCGGCACACAGAGCCTGGATTCGAACCAGGATCTCTAGTGGCACAGCCTTAGACCACTGCGCCACTCGGGAGCCGTAGGTATTACAGACTGGGTCATGTAGGTATTACAGACTAGGTCAGGGAGAGGTTGAACATGTCAGTGAACACACTTGCCAGCTGGTCAGAGCATACTCTGAGTATGCGTCCTGGTAATCCGTCTGACCCAGCATCCTTGTGAATGTTAACCTGTTTAAAGTTCTGCTCTGCTCTGCTGGATCTATTTTGGTGAGACAAAATAACAACACTGTTTCTCAACATATTTCTAGACCAACAACACGTCATACTGACGTTAATGAGAGAGAGAGAGAGAGAGAGAGAGAGAGAGAGAGAGAGAGAGAGAGAGAGAGAGAGAGAGAGAGAGAGAGAGAGAGAGAGAGAGAGAGAGAGAGAGAGAGAGAGAGAGAGAGAGAGAGAGAGAGAGAGAGAGAGAGAGAGAGAGAGAGAGAGAGAGAGAGAGAGAGAGAGATATGTTTATTGTCATGAGTCTTGCCCTGGAGGCAGAACTGAGTGGTTTCCGCTAGATGAGCCAGCTGCAAAGTCAAAATTGCATATTTTGTAAAAATTAATGACAACAGAAATTAGCTTTTTGGTCTTAATTTAGGGTTAGGCATTAGGGTTAGCAGTGTGGTTAAGGTTAGGTTTAAAATCAGATTTTATGACATTGTGGCTGTGCCTGCTAGTGACGACTCTGCAGAGCTGCCTCCAGGGCAAGACTCATGACAACAAATGCCAACCTGCGAGAAAGAGACAGAGAACCATCCACTATCGCTAATTATAGCAGCAAAATTACCAGATGTAAAATATTAACGGAGGGAACAGGATGTTTAATGGTTGTGTCAGCTGTTTGATCAGCTCTAATTAAAGTGCCGATTCAGCCCTGATTCAAATCAATACCAAATTACTGTCATTTCTCTGAAAATGTTTTTTTTTTTTTTATAATTCCATTTTGATAACAATGTCACCTCAAAAGACACTTTCTCCTTGCTCATATAAAGCCATATTTAGGCTATTCAATGGGCTATATTAATCAAAAAATTAACACCTCAAAAAAGCCTTCCCATTGTTTCGCATATGGCCAAAACATAACTTTGCATAATTACAAGGCAGAACACGCACAAGGCTGAGGACCCTCATCCCTAGCAGAACACACACCATATGAGCAAGCAGAATAATTACATTTTCCAAAGGCTAAGGAGAAAGCCACAGAGACCGAAGTAATAAACATTATACTGAATGTAGCTCTGAAAATAATTCCTGTTTACAGGAGATAATTTCCGTCTCAAATGGCACCCTATTCCCTATATAGTGCACTACATTTGACCAGGCCCTGGATCAAAAGTAGCATTTGTATTTATTATGGATCCCCAGTAGTTGCTGCCAAGGCAGCAGCTACTCTTCCTGTGGTCAAGCAAAATTAGGTCAGTTATACAATGTAAAAAAAAATATTGCAATACATTCACAACAGATTTCGCAACACATTAAGTGTATCAAAAGTAGTGCACTATATATGGAATAGGATGGTATTTGGGACGCATCCATAATTATGTACAACACTGTAGGCTGCTTCCCAGGGGCCTGGGGACTCATACAAATCTGAAATATATTCATCCACTGGATTGTAATAACAATACCAAATATCCCAAATACCACACTATTCCCTATGTAGTGCACTACTTTTTGCCAATTGGAACGAAAAAGTAGGTCTATAGAGCTCTGTACTCTATACAGGGTACAGAGTACCACTTGGGACACAACGTTGTTGTTTTTTAAAATCTGTAGGTACAGTGGATTAGGTACGGAGTACTGTATCAAGAGAATATATTCATTTCCTAATTATGTGATTTCTAAAATGAGTTTTTGAAAGACCTCCATTACCGATGTGTTCCTATTTCTGAGTTCCTACTGTAACGGCCTTTACCTTCCTCTACACTGATATACACATAGATTACCCACTGCCTCTAGAATAGAGAATGTATGGATTCCCATTGATAATGTGATTTTTTTTACTGGTCTTGGAACTAAACATGATCCAACAGAAACAGTGAGTGGATTATTGGGAACGGTCACTAACTAACTAAACTAAATTAGGCTTAAGGGAGAGCTGTAGTGCCAAAAACCCTATGACGTACAAAGACTTAACTAACAGGAGACACTAATAGAGCTGGTAGGTTACAGTGCTGCCACAGTGAGGGAGGGAGTTGGTTAAAGGGATACTTCGGGATGTTGGCAATGAAGCCCTTTATCTACTTCGGCCAGAATCAGATGAACTCACGGACACCATTTTTTTTGTCTCTGCATCCAGCATGAAGGAAGTTAGAGCTAGCGTTGGCGCAATAACTGGAAGTCTACTGTATCCAGTAGCACGCTAGCAGTTACCATAGACTTCCAGTCATTGCGCTAACGTTAGGTAGAAATTATGTTAACACTAGTTAGCAACGTCCTTCAAACTGCACGCAGAGACATACAAATGTTGTCCACGAGTTAATCTTAGTCTGGGGAAGTAGATAAAGGGCTTCATTGCCAAAAGCCTGAAGTATCCCTTTAATACGTATACAGCTTTACACAAAAAAACACACGCTGAAGATAGTGCCTGACCATAGGCATCCCCCCGTCCCTCTAATGATCTGTACACTCTCTAACAGTAATTGATTGGTTATTGATTGGTAATCATGTACTGATCCAGTCATCCAGTCATTCAACTAACCAGTCATCCAGTCATTCAGTCATTCAGTAATTCAACTACCCAGTCATCCAGTCATCCAGTCATTCAGTCATTCAACTACCCAGTCATCCAGTCATCCATTCATCCAGTCATTCAGTCATTCAGTCATCCAGTCATCCAGTCATTCAGTCATCCAGTCATTCAGTCATCCAGTCATCCAGTCATTCAGTCATCCAGTCATTCAGTCATACAGTAATTCAGTTGTCCAGTCATTTATGATTTTCAGTATTAAGACAGCAGAGGAGGAATGCCGTGTTTCTACCCAGGGAAAGTACTGCTGGTAATTGGACTTAGACAAATCCTCCAATTAGATATGTAATTATATATTACAGCATACCAATGAATATTTGGCGTTTTATGTCACTTGCACTTGTAGAGGCCTTAACAAAGGCTTCTAAACTGACAGTGACTACAGGGCCAAACAGATCAAAAGGACATGGCTAAACACTGAACCGTTAAAGGTCTGAGACCACTCTGATCTGTTCCCTATATACATGTCATTGTTAAGGAACTACTGCCACATATCACTTAAATTGGTACAGAACTCTCAATTATGGGTGCAACATGTACAGGCTATTACAAGGCACGCCTCACAATTTGTTAATGAACCACAACAATACCATCACCCACAAAATATTTTTGGTGCTCCAAAATGACAATGTGGTAGTGTATTCTGTGGGGGTGGTACTCATTTACAGTAAATTATAGCCAGAAGTAAATTACTGTAGATTTACAGGACAAATATAAAAAAATAAGGTATGGTACTGTATTCTGTGGGGTACAGTATTCTCACTAATGGGTGCAACAAATATAGCCTCTTACAAGGCATGCCTCAAAAGATGTTAATGAGTCAGAGATTCTTTCGCCGCCCCAAAACATTTTCCCACAATGCAACATAATTCACAGTATGCTGCTGTAAATACAATTTTACAGCAGTGTAGCAGAATGCCGTGGAGCCCCCATAATGCATTGCTCTTTACAGTAATGTAACTAACTAGTAGCTAACTGTAAAAGTTGTGCTGTAAATGTACAGCAATGTGTTACAGTGTAGGACGTCACACACAGCACCACTGCCGGTACAGCCTCTCTCCTCACACCAGAAAGAGAGAGAGAGAAAGAGACAGAGGTAGAGAAAAATGGAGGGTGGTGTCAGAGAGAGAAAGAGACAGAGGTAGAGAGAAATGCAAGGTGGTGTCAGAGAGAGAAAGAGACAGAGGTAGAGAGAAATGGAGGGTGGTGTCAGAGAGAGAAAGAGACAGAGGTAGAGAAAAATGGAGGGTGGTGTCAGAGAGAGAAAGAGACAGAGGTAGAGAGAAATGGAGGGTGGTGTCAGAGAGAGAAAGAGACAAAGGTAGAGAGAAATGGAGGGTGGTGTCAGAGAGAGAAAGAGACAGAGGTAGAGAAAAATGGAGGGTGGCGTCAGAGAGAGAAAGAGACAGAGGTAGAGAGAAATGGAGGGTGGTGTCAGAGAGAGAAAGAGACAGAGGTAGAGAGAAATGGAGGGTGGTGTCAGAGAGAGAAAGAGACAGAGGTAGAGAGAAATGCAAGGTGGTGTCAGAGCGAGAAAGAGACAGAGGTAGAGAGAAATGGAGGGTGGTGTCAGAGAGAGAAAGAGACAGAGGTAGAGAGAAATGGAGGGTGGTGTCAGAGAGAGAAAGAGACAGAGGTAGAGAGAAATGGAGGGTGGTGTCAGAGAGAGAAAGAGACAGAGGTAGAGAGAAATGCAAGGTGGTGTCAGAGAGAGAAAGAGACAGAGGTAGAGAGAAATGGAGGGTGGTGTCAGAGAGAGAAAGAGACAGAGGTAGAGAGAAATGCAGGGTGGTGTCAGAGAGAGAAAGAGACAGAGGTAGAGAGAAATGGAGGGTGGTGTCAGAGAGAGAAAGAGACAGAGGTAGAGAGAAATGGAGGGTGGTGTCAGAGAGAGAAAGAGACAAAGGTAGAGAGAAATGGAGGGTGGTGTCAGAGAGAGAAAGAGACAGAGGTAGAGAGAAATGGAGGGTGGTGTCAGAGCAAGAAAGAGACAGAGGTAGAGAGAAATGCAGGGTGGTGTCAGAGAGAGAAAGAGACAGAGGTAGAGAGTAATGGAGGGTGGTGTCAGAGAGAGAAAGAGACAGAGGTAGAGAGAAATGGAGGGTGGTGTCAGAGAGAGAAAGAGACAGAGGTAGAGAGAAATGCAAGGTGGTGTCAGAGCGAGAAAGAGACAGAGGTAGAGAGAAATGGAGGGTGGTGTCAGAGCGAGAAAGAGACAGAGGTAGAGAGAAATGCAGGGTGGTGTCAGAGAGAGAAAGAGACAGAGGTAGAGAGAAATGGAGGGTGGTGTCAGAGCAAGAAAGAGACAGAGGTAGAGAGAAATGGAGGGTGGTGTCAGAGAGAGAAAGAGACAGAGGTAGAGAGAAATGCAAGGTGGTGTCAGGGAGAGAAAGAGACAGAGGTCGAGAGAAATGGAGGGTGGTGTCAGAGAGAGAAAGAGACAGAGGTAGAGAGAAATGGAGGGTGGTGTCAGAGAGAGAAAGAGACAGAGGTAGAGAGAAATGGAGGGTGGTGTCAGAGGGAAAAAGAGACAGAGGTAGAGAGGGGGGGAGAGAAAAGGAGGGAGATAGAGAGAGAGAGAGAGAGAGAGAGAGAGAGAGAGAGAGAGAGAGAGAGAGAGAGAGAGAGAGAGAGAGAGAGAGAGAGAGAGAGAGAGAGAGAGAGAGAGAGAGAGAGAGAGTGAGAGATGACGCTACAAGCTTGGCACACCTGTATTTGGATATTTTCTCCCATTCTTCTCTACAGATCAATGGAAACAGGATGCACCTGAGCTCAATTTCGAGTCTCATGGCAAAGGGTCTGAATACTTGTGTAAATAAGGTATTTCTGCTTTTTATTTGTAATACATTTGCAAACATTTCTAAAAATGTGGGGTATTGTGTGTAGATTTCTCAATTTTACTTTTCATTCTTTAACTATATATACTTTCCTGCAACCCGCCTCACCCAACGTGGAAAGGATTCTATTATTTCTTTATAACTTTCATCAAGAACCTTAAGCTGAAACTAGTCTAGCTGCAACTGAATGGCTACTTGCTATTAGTCACCGTTAGCGTCTTCACCATTGTCCGTGGCTTGCACTACCCACCAGCCAGCTCTAGCTCTAGCCTGGACAATTCATCGGCCAGTCTGCACAGCGTGCTATCGACCCAGAGCATATCAGACTTTCTGCCGGAATCACTGGACCCTTGCGCCGGATCATCGCAACCAGCTAGCTGCAACCTGTTGTTGGCTAATTACCATTGCCACATAGCCAGCACCAGTTAGCCTTGAGCTAGCCTCAGGCCCATCTCCCAGCTATCTACCTCTCTGTCAACCGGACGGGACCTCCTTGTGTTGACACTGAGCCCCGCCGATCCAACACGACTGGTTTGCCGATGAAATCGTCTGATGTGGTTTCAACAGGCTTCCCGTTGCGACGACCACGAAGATCCATCTGCTAGCCCCGGCCCGCTAGCACACGCAAACTACAACTGTGCTTCCTGCTAGCTGTGCTGAAGCACCAATTTGAACTGCTCTCGGACTCACATATTGCTGTTCACTGGACCTTATGATCACTCAGCTGCACAGCTGATGCCTGCTGGACTGTTCCTTTACACGGTACCCTGTCCTGTTTATTCTGTTTAGCCTCAGCCCAAACTTTATCGATATTACTGGTCCTCTTGTTGGCTGGTCCTCACTACATATTCGTTGCCAAACCCACTGGCTCCAGGCCATCTATAAATCACTGCTAGGCAAATCCCCGCCTTATCTTAGCTCATTGGTCACCATAGCAACACCCACCCGTAGTATGTGTTCCAGCAGGTATATCTCACTGGTCATCCCCAAAGCCAACACCTCCTTTGGCCACCATTCCTTCCAGTTCTCTGCTGCCAATGACTGGAACAAATTGCAAAAATCTCTGAAGCTGGAGACTCTTATCTCCCTCACTAACTTTAAGCATC
Source organism: Coregonus lavaretus (assembly GCF_964263955.1). Lineage (NCBI taxonomy): Eukaryota > Metazoa > Chordata > Actinopteri > Salmoniformes > Salmonidae > Coregonus > Coregonus lavaretus. Next base: position 5,953,213 of record NC_139997.1, read on the forward strand.
AGTTGTCAGAGCACCTTACCGATCACTGCACCTGTACACAGCCCATCTGTAATTAGCCCACCCAACTACCTCATCCCTATATTGTTATTTATTTTGCTCATTTGCACCCCAGTATCACTATTTGCACATCATCTCTTGCACATCTATCATTCCAGTGTTAATACTAATTGTAATTATTTTGCACTATAGCCTATTTATTGCCTTACCTCCATAACTTGCTACATTTGCACACACTGTATATATATTTTCTGTTGTATTTTTGACTTTATGTTTTGTTTTACCCCATATGTAACTCTGTGTTGTTGTTTTTATCGCACTGCTTTGCTTTATCTTGGCCAGGTCGCAGTTGTAAATGAGATCTTGTTCTCAACTGGCTTACCTGGTTAAATAAAGGTGAAATAAAAAAAATTAAAAAAAGATTGCTGAGGAAATGTTTTTATTTAATCAATTTTAGAATAAGGCTGTAACGTAACATAATGTGGGAAAAGTCGAGGGGTCTGAATACTTTCCGAAGGCACTGTATATATATCACTAGCACTAATTCAGATTGATACTGTAATACAACAGCCTAACTCCTGATTCAGATTGATACTGTTATACAACAGCCTAACTCCTGATTCAGATTGATACTGTAATACAACAGCCTAACTCCTGATTCAGATTGATACTGTAATACAACAGCCTAACTCCTGATTCAGATTGATACTGAAATACAACAGCCAAACTCCTGATTCAGATTGATACTGTAATACAACAGCTTAACTCCTGATTCAGATTGATACTGCAATACAACAGCCTAACTCCTGATTCAGATTGATACTGTAATACAACAGCCAAACTCCTGATTCAGATTGATACTGTAATACAACAGCCTAACTCCTGATTCAGATTGATACTGTAATACAACAGCCTAACTCCTGATTCAGATTAATACTGTAATACAACAGCCTAACTCCTGATTCAGATTGATACTGTAATACAACAGCCTAACTCCTGATTCAGATTGATAATGTAATACAACAGCCTAACTCCTGATTCAGATTGATACTGTAATACAACAGCCTAACTCCTGATTCAGATTGATACTGAAATACAACAGCCTAACTCCTGATTCAGATTGATACTGAAATACAACAGCCTAACTCCCAGCCTGATTCAGATTGATACTGTAATACAACACATTTTACAGTAGTGTATCTTCTGCTTGGAAAAAACATAACCGAGACATGACAAATTTTGTTTTTGCAAATAGATGTAGCAGAACATTAACTTGGAGATGTGAAATGGGAAAACCCCCTAAACGCACCGATAGATTCTAATGAATCACTTGATTCATTATGGCATCATTACTGTACTGCAGCTATGTCTCCCATGTCATTAGACTTCACTCAACACATGACAAATAAGGCCTCTTCTCTCTCTCTCCCTCCCTCTCCCTATCTCTCTCTCCCTCTCTCTCTCCCTCTCTCTCTCTCTCTCTCTCTCTCTCTCTCTCTCTCTCTCTCTCTCTCTCTCTCTCTCTCTCTCTCTCTCTCTCTCTCTCTCTCTCTCTCTCTCTCTCTCTCTCTCTCTCTCTCTCTCTCTCTCTCTCTCTCTCTCCCTCTCCCTCTCCCTCTCCCTCTCCCTCCCTCCTGCCTCCCTTTTATAGTGACACAACTGTTTCCATCCAGACATAGTATAGAACGGTGAATTCCCGCTGGGAATGTAACGAGATCTGCTGTACATTGAATACATGATTCATGTATGTGTTCTAAAATGACAACCTATTCCCTATGTAGTGCACTATTTACTAAATAGGGTGCCATTTTGGACGCAACCCCATGTCTTTAATGAGGACACGGCAAGCAGCTGTCAGTGTAAAGAGCTGTATCACCATCGTGTTTTAAGGGGTACACATCTAAATTGCTTTGCTCTCTGGTGCCTTGCAAAAAAATATTCATCACCCTTGGTGTTCTTTCCTATTTTGTTGCATTGTAACCTGTAATTTAAATTGATTTTTATTTGGATTTCATGTAATGGACATACACAAAATAGTCCAAATTGAAAAAATTCTAAAAAATAAATAGCGGAACAGTGGTGCGTGCAAATGTATTCACCCCCTTTGCTATGAAGCCCCTAAATAAGATCTGGTGCAACCAATTACCTTCAGAAGTCACATTAAATAAAGTCCACCTGTGTGCAATCTAAGTGTCACATGATCTCAGTATATACAGTTGAAGTCCTAATCCAGGCACTTGTCATCTCCCATCTGGATTACTGCAACTCGCTGTTGGCTGGGCTCCCTGCCTGTGCCATTAAACCCCTACAACTCATCCAGAACGCTGCAGCCCGTCTGGTGTTCAACCTTCCCAAGTTTTCTCACGTCACCCCGCTCCTCCGCACACTCCACTGGCTTCCAGTTGAAGCCTGCATCTGCTACAAGACCATGGTGCTTGCCTATGGAGCTTTGAGGGGAACGGCACCTCCGTACCTTCAGGCTCTGATCAGTCCCTACACCCAAACGAGGGCATTGCGTTCATCCACCTCTGGCCTGCTGGCCACCCTACCTCTGCGGAAGCACAGTTCCCGCTCAGCCCAGTCAAAACTGTTCGCTGCTCTGGCACCCCAATGGTGGAACAAGCTCCCTCACAACGCCAGGACAGCGGAGTCACTCACTACCTTCCGGAGACACTTGAAACCCCACCTCTTTAAGGAATACCTGGGATAGAATAAAAGTAATCCTTCTACCCTCCCCCTACCCCACCCCCCAAAAAATATATATTGTAAAGTGGTTGTCCCACTGGCTATCATAAGGTGAATGCACCAATTTGTAAGCCGCTCTGGATCTGCTAAATGACGAAAATGTAATGAAAATGTAAGTCGGAAGTTTACATACACTTAGGTTGGAGTCATTAAAACTAGTTTTTCAACCACTCCACAAATGTCTTGATAACAAACTATAGTTTTGGCAAGTCGGTTAGGACATCTACTTTGTCCATGACATGTTTACAGACAGATTATTTCACTTATAATTCACTGTATCACAATTCCAGTGGGTCAGAACTTTACATACACTAAGTTGATTGTGCCTTTAAACAGCTTGGAAAATTCCAGAAAATGATGTCATGGCTTTAGAAGCTTCTGATAGGCTAATTGACATCATTTTAGTCAATTGGAGGTGTACCTGTGGATGTATTTCAAGGCCTACCTTCAAACTCAGTGCCTCTTTGCTTGACATCATGGGAAAATCTAAGGAAATCAGCCAAGACCTCAGAGAAAAATGTGTAGACCTCCACAAGTCTGGTTCATCCTTGGGAGCAATTTCCAAACGCCTGAAGGTACCACGTTCATCTGTACAAACAATAGTACGCAAGTATAAACACCATGGGACAGCGCAGCCGGCATAACGCTCAGGAAGGAGACGCATTCTGTCTCCTAGAGATGAATGTACTTTGGTGCGAAAAGTGCAAATCAATCCCAGAACAACAGCAAAGGACCTTGTGAAGATGCTGGAGGAAACAGGTACAAGATTATCTATATCCACAGTAAAACGAGTCCTATATCGAGAAGCCACTGCTCCAAAACTGCCATAAAAAAGTGCTGAAGGAGGGACTGGTGCACTTCAAAAAATAGATGGCATCATGAGGAAGGAAAATTATGTGGATATATTGATGCAACATCTCAAGACATCAGTCAGGAAGTTAAAGCTTGGTCGCAAATGGGTCTTCCAAATAGACAATGACCCCAAGCATACTTCCAAAGTTGTGGCAAAATGGCTTAAGGACAACAAAGTCAAGGTATTGGAGTGGCCATCACAAAGCCCTGACCTCAATCCTATTGAAATTTGTGGGCAGAACTGAAAAAGCGTGTGCGAGCAAGGAGGCCTACAAACCTGACTGAGTTACACCATCTCTGTCAGGAGGAATGGGCCAAAATTCACCCAACTTATTGTGGGAAGCTTGTGGAAGGCTACCCAAAACGTTTGACCCAAGTTAAACAATTTAAAGGCAATGCTACCAAATACTAATTGAGTGTATGTAATAATAATAATAATAATAAATAATAATATGCCATTTAGCAGACGCTTTTATCCAAAGCGACTTACAGTCATGTGTGCATTTTTGTGTATGGGTGGTCCCGGGGATCGAACCCACTACCCTGGCGTTACAAGCGCCGCGCTCTACCAGCTGAGCTACAGAGGACCACGTAAACTTCTGACCCACTGGGAATGTGATGAAAGAAATAAAAGCTGAAATAGATCATTCTCTCTACTATTATTCTGACATTTCACATTCTTAAAATAAAGTGGTGATCCTAACTAACCTAAGACAGGGCATTTTTACTAGGATTAAATGTCAGGAATTGTGAAAAACTGGGTTTAAATGTATTTGGCTAAGGTGTATGTAAACTTCTGACTTCAACTGTATACACCTGTTCTGAAAGGCCCCAGAGTCTGCAACACCACTAAGCAAGGGGCACCACCAAGCAATCGGCACCATGAAGACCAAGGAGCTCTCCAAACAGGTCAGGGATAAAGTTGTGGAGAAGTAGAGATCAGGGTTGGGTTACAAATAAATATCCAAAACTTTGAACATCCCACGGAGCACCATTCAATCCATTATTAAAAAAAATGGAAAGAATATGGCACAAACCTGCCAAGAGAGGGCCGCCCACCAAAACTCACGGACCAGGCAAGGAGGGCATTAATCAGAGAGGCAACAAAGAGACCAAAGATAACCGTGAAGGAGCTGCAAAGCTCCACAGCAGAGATTGGAGTATCTGTCCATAGGACCACTTTAAGCCGTACACTCCACAGAGCTGGGCTTTACGGAAGAGTGGGCAGAAAAAAAGCCATTGCTTAAAGAAAAAAATAAGCAAACACGTTTGGTGTTCAGCAAAGGCATGTGGGAGACTCCCCAAACATATGGAAGAAGGTACTCTGGTCAGATGAGACTAAAATTGAGCTTTTTGGCCATCAAGGAAAACGCTATGTCTGGCGCAAACCCAACACCTCTCATCACCCCGAGAACACCATCCCCACAGTGAAGCATGGTGGTGGCAGCATCATGCTGTGGGGATGTTTTTCATCGGCTGGGACTGGGAAACTGGTCAGAATTGAAGGAATGATGGATGGCGCTAAATACAGGGAAATTCTTGAGGGAAACCTGTTTCAGTCTTCCAGAGATTTGAGACTGGGACGGAGGTTCACCTTCCAGCAGGACAATGACCCTAAGCATACTGCTAAAGCAACACTCGAGTGGTTTAAAGGAAAACATTTAAATGTCTTGGAATGGCCTAGTCAAAGCCCAGACCTCAATCAAATTGAGAATATGTGGTATGACTTAAAGATTGCTGTACACCACCGGAACCCATCCAACTTGAAGGAGCTGGAGCAGTTTTGCCTTGAAGAATGCGCAAAAATCCCAGTGGCTAGATGTGCCAAGCTTATAGAGACATACCCCAAGAGACTTGCAGCTGTAATTGCTGCAAAAGGTGGCTCTACAAAGTATTGCATTTGGGGGGGTGAATAGTTATGCACGGTCAAGGTTTCTGTTTTTTTTTGGTCTTTTTCTTGTTTGTTTCACAATAAATAAATAAAATTGCATCTTCAAAGGGGTAGGCATGTTGTGTAAATCAAATGATACAAACCCCCCAAAAATCTAATTCCAGGTTGTAAGGCAACAAAATACGAAAAATGCCAAGTGGGGTGAATACTTTCGCAAGCCACTGTACCAGATCAAAAAGTGTTAATGGAAATTTAGAGTGAGACAGTGAGTGGCTCAGCACACTGTGGTACTGACTGTAATACTGACTGGGCCTCTCTGTGGTGCAACTTTATATCGGTGGAAAGAGGGGATTGAGCTGCAGCCACTACAAGAAACAGTAAGTTTCTAGCATAGCCACACCGGGAGCTATTCAATATTCAAAATGACGTCACTGTGTGACGCACGGGTGTGTCAAACGACTCTAGAGGGACAGCTAAGTGTCTTGGCATAGGGGGAAATGGGGTTAAGGACAGCTAAGTGTCTTGGCATAGGGGGAAATGGGGTTAAGGACAGCTAAGTGTCTTGGCATTGGGGGGAATGGGGTTAAGGACAGCTAAGTGTCTTGGCATAGGGGGAAATGGGGTTAAGGACAGCTAAGTGTCTTGGCATTGGGGGAAATGGGGTTAAGGACAGCTAAGTGTCTTGGCATAGGGGGAAATGGGGTTAAGGACAGCTAAGTGTCTTGGCATTGGGGGGAATGGGGTTAAGGACAGCTAAGTGTCTTGGCATAGGGGGAAATGGGGTTAAGGACAGCTAAGTGTCTTGGCATTGGGGGAAATGGGGTTAAGGACAGCTAAGTGTCTTGGCATAGGGGGAAATGGGGTTAAGGACAGTTAAGTGTCTTGGCATAGGGGGAAATGGGGTTAAGGACAGCTAAGTGTCTTGGCATAGGGGGAAATGGGGTTAAGGACAGCTAAGTGTCTTGGCATTGGGGGAAATGGGGTTAAGGACAGCTAAGTGTCTTGGCATAGGGGGAAATGGGGTTAAGGACAGTTAAGTGTCTTGGCATAGGGGGAAATGGGGTTAAGGACAGCTAAGTGTCTTGGCATTGGGGGAAATGGGGTTACGTCTACTGTGGCTGGAGCCTTCTCAATTCTTAGCCTGGTCCTAGATCAGTTTGTAGGCTGCTGTCTTGCCAACTCCTTTTGTGGTTGTCATGCCAAGACACAAACAGGCTACTCAAGTTATTGGAGTGTACAAAGAAAAGCTATCGGGATCTCCAGCCAGAGGGCAGGAGTCTTATTATTCCTCCCTCAGTGAGCAGAGCTTGACTAGCCAGATCTGAGACCAGACTACAGTTGAACCATGTTTACAGCCCAGGCTAGGTAGTCAGTGCTCTAGGTACTCAGTGCCCCTTTGAGACCTTGTTTTAGGCCCCAAAGGGGGTACGTGGGCGTCGGAAAGAGGAACCACAAGTTCTTGTTTATTTCTGGAAGGCACAATGCAACCAGGCAATCTGCTGCTGAGTCGAGATTATTAATTGAGAGGAAGGGAGATGAAATTGCATTAGCATCCCAACCCAGAGAAACGTTAGCTGTTTGTTGAATCAGAATAAGCAGTACATTATGGTCCAGAGCAAATTGCCCTTTAACTGTTGTGACACATTTAATTAACTAAATTCTTGATAAATCAGATAAATCAAGTGAATAAACAGATGTCAGGAAATTTGTTTTTTTCTCTTTATGGGAAATGGGAATATAGACTACAGACAGAGACAAGCATTTAAGGTGAAACACACAATTATGACTTATCAATCTAGAGGGAACATACTGTATTATTATACTTATATGATATACTAGTATAACGTATAACATACTTATAATATGTGTATGAAATGCTACACACTGAGAGCTGAGTAATCAAAATGGCTTCCAGTTTCCGCAGTCAGGGTCTACACAACTCAGGCTCCCCCCTCCTCTGTACACTGACCTTTTTAGTCATTTAGCAGACGCTCTTATCCAGAGCCACTTACAGTTAGTGAGTGCATTCATTTTTTTATATATATATATTTTTTTCATACTGGTCCCCCGTGGGAAACGAACCCACAACCCTGGCGTTGCAAACGCCATGCTCTACCAACTGAGCTACACGGGATTTCCCTAGCCTCTAAATAGGGTCTGTAAAATCCAGTCACCCACCCACCCAGTCTCACACAGGTACCGCGTGACAAAGGTCCTTAGTCTCCTACAGACAGCAGTTTCCTCACACAGCACGCATGGAAGAGGGAAGGCAGAAGATCTGCTTAGGCTGTCAGAAGCCTGAACAGTGTACCGTTGCTACAGCAACAGTACCATCTCTACACAACAAAGCAGAGCAGCTGCAATCCCTCAGCCAATCATACCCCTGTTCCCCTATGCATCATTTGCATGTGAGAATTCCACCTCATGTGACTGGGTGAATCCCACAGCTCCTGATCTTGTTGGGTCTCTACATTATATTACAATAATGTGGCATTTAAGAAACAATGAATACATAATAAGAAGAAGTTACATTATTTTACAATTTTATTAAAGTAATGCTTCAGAAAAACAAACAAGCAGGTAAATGGAAACTCTGACAACACCAATTTCAGATCGTGTCTCTCCACTTCTCTGTCAACTGGCAGGTAGATTCTCTAGCGTTTTTTATATACAGTTTTTTACAATCACTTTGGCACTAATTTCAGAACCTTCACGTCATTTTTCAAAACTCTAGACACAAAACTCACAACCAATGATCAAAATGCACATTTTTCAAAACTCTAACACTTTTTTCAATTGCTTGGATACAATACACATAAAACTAAGATAATTTGTTCATTTAACAAAAATCACCTGTTCAATATGACACAACTTAACATCAAAGTACTACTATTTCAAAAGGCAATTCACACATTACATTTCAGATGAGTGTCTATTCATTTCATTACAATTATCCAACTATCAATTGATACAACTGCTCAAAATGATGAGTAACTGTTGCATTGCTCTTAATGCATAGTTGTATGGAAACAGACAAACAATATTCCATGTTTAGATCATGAAAGTTTCAAGATAACGAGATTCATTGTCACCAATTAGCGTGGAGCCAGAACCAATTAGACTACATTATCTATGGATGTAATATTTCATCATCATTCTTTATCAGACACCGTTTCTATGGTCCCATGTACCACCTTTTCAGACTATTTACAGTATTGACAGTACTGCACTGTATGGATGCAGGCCCTTGTAATTGCTTGTCCAATTCTGCCAACTCGTTACTGATGATTGAGTTCACGTTGTGGAACGAGTATATAAAGAATTGATTGGGATCCACTTGCAACAACATAGCAATACGTACTGTAACATGGAGCCGGCAGGTGATCCAGGTCACAATAGAGGTCAAGCAGTGGTGGGAGGAAGACGAGGAAGACGTGTTGGTCAAAGGAATGGCAGGGGACAAGCACCCCTTCTGAGAGGTGGTTGTGGGCCTCGTTTGAAAGGTGTGGGGGAACGTGGTAGAGAACAAGGCCACGGACCAAGACAGCGGCAGCAACAGCAAAGAGTGTCCAATGAAATCCGAGCAATAGTTGTAGACCATGTCATAAATCATGGCATGACAATGACTGAGGCGGCTACAATGATACAACCAAACCTCAGAAGGTCAACCGTGGCCTCAATAATCAGAACTTTCCGCAATGAGAACCGGTAAGTCATCAGCATGCACTAAACATTATGCTACTCTCAATTGTCAAATGACTGCATACCAATGTGTATCACAGAGTAGGTGATGTGACCAAGTGTCTTCTTACTGTAATGTTCCTTGTAGAATTCAGACTAGGCCAAATAGGGGAGGCAGAGGCAAAATTCTGACTGACCAACAAGAGCAGGCTGTGGTCGATGTGGTTCAGGCCAGAAATGACATTCACCTTACAGAAATTCGCCAGCATTTCTTGGACAATGAAGACATGTTTAACAATGCGGAATCCATAAGTTTGCCGACTATTGCACGCATGCTGAAAAGGCACCAGGTGTCTTTAAAACAACTATACCGTGTGCCTTTTGAAAGAAATGCAGACAGAGTGAAGCAAATGAGGACTGAGTATGTTCAGGTATGTTCAGTTTCAAGATGGCTGTAAAATTCCCTAATAATTCTACATTGTACAGTAATCAGTAAATCTCTTTCCAAAATGTATTTTTAGAGGGTGATGGAGCTTGATGCTGATGACAACCATCACAAATTCATATATTTGGATGAGGCAGGCTTTAACCTGGCCAAAACAAGGAGGAGAGGTCGGAATTTCATTGGCCAGCGGGAAACCATCCAAGTACCTGGACGACGTGGGGCCAACATTACCATGTGTGCGGCTATATCAGAAGATGGTGTGGTGGGACGCAGACCTCGTATTGGATCATATAATGCAGCTCTCCTTGTAACCTTCCTTGATGAGCAAGATCAGGTCTGTAGAGCTGATGGCGTGCTCATATGGTGCAAGCATGGTTTCAGGCCCATGCACAATTTTCCACCCTGTATTTACCCCCATACTCTCCTTTCCTTAACCCGATTGAGGAATTTTTCTCCACATGGAGATGGAAGGTTTATGATAAGCGCCCTCATGAACAAGTCACTCTTCTCCAGGCCATGGATGACGCATGCAATGACATCACGGCAGACCAGTGTCAGGCCTGGATTCGCCATGCCCGACGGTTTTTTCCAAGATGTTTGGCTAATGAAAACATCCATTGTGATGTAGATGAGAACCTGTGGCCAAATCCACAAGACAGAGTTGATGAAAATGTAGAAGTACAGTAATCACTCCTATGTTTTGCTTTTTACAGTACAAGCAAGCAAGTTGAGGAACACTGCATTTGATGTTTTACAGTACTGTATTGTTTTTCATCAATATATTTCAGATTTTTTTCAATGATTCCACTGTGTCTGTAGTATTCTCTCTACTACTGCAGTACTTTTACAGGGATGTATTCACATGTAGTACCATAATGAAACATGTATCACCTATTTTGTACTACAATATTTAATGATTGTACGAACAATGACACAGTGAAACTATCGGTTGCTTGTGTGTGGGTGATCTAAATTAACGTTTCATTGGTATTTCACAATAAATTAGTTTTTTGAACCAATGATTGTGCAAGTGCAAGATTTCTTTAAAGATATGAACGCACAATGCAATGTTTTGAACATTGGACAGCCTGTGTTACAAATGATGACCGTTTTGAGTTTTGTGTCTAGAGTTTTGAAAAATGACGTCAAGGTTCTGAAAGTAGTGCCAAAGTGATTGTAAAAAACGGTAATAATAAAAAAAAAATAAAGCGGACATGACAAGAGATGAATCAAATGGGATACGCCATAGGAGCCCATGGGCACTGGAGTCACATACACAAACACACCAACGTGACTGAGCGTATTGGTCTGAGAGACTACAGTATCTTGTGGTGACCCAGTTGCATCAAGGACTTGGCTTGACAAACTGTTCCTGTGGCAGGTGGTGTGTGTGTCTGTGTGTGTCTCTGTGTGTGTCTCTGTGTGTGTGTGTCTGTGTGTGTCTCTGTGTGTGTGTGTGTCTGTGTGTGTCTCTGTGTGTGTGTGTCTGTGTGTGTCTCTGTGTGTGTGTGTCTGTGTGTGTCTGTGTGTGTCTCTGTGTGTGTGTGTATGTGTTATGGCGCCAGGTGTTAAACTAGCCTAATACTTGGCATTGGACCACACTCCTACTGATAAGGCAAAATACACAATGAACTCAGAGCAACTGTCTACATGCGCTGGCCAGACCTGGGTTCAACTACTATTTGAAATGATTTCAAACACTTTACCTGGGCTAGATTGAGCTAGCCTGAAACAATGGAGTCAATAGAATAGGCCCCACCCATCTGGCACTCCAGGCAGACTAGAGCAAACGTTAAAAGTATTTGAAATATTTCAAATAGTATTTGAACCCAGGTCTGGATCTTGTATTGGCTCCTAATCCTGAAAATACACCCAGTCCTGTCACACAAGCCTGATTGAGTAATCAATAAATGTTTTACTCATTTTATCTTTGATAGAAATGTTCTTATGAACAAAAAAGATCTGCCGGGAACAGCAGGGTTGCTGGCATCAATGTCTCAGGTGCCACCTATTGCCGATGTTATGTCACATCACCATGGTCGACTTGATGGTAAATAGAACTGATGTAACAACACCTGTGATCTGCTGGGTACCTCTCCTTGTATCCAACACAAAACATCATAGACACCTTAAATGACTCGGTAACAGGCTATAAAATGGGGTCTGAACTTCAGTGCAAACCTCAACAATGATCTGGACCAAAGGTAACCTACTGCAGTTCAATACTGCTCTGCTCTCTCTCTCTGTTCAGGCTGTCCCTCTTCTGTTGCCAACAATTGAACTAGATACAGTACACAGGTCAGTTAGCTCACACATTCTCCTCTTCTAAGATCAATTACCACCTGCTGAGTCATGAATCACTCAGGCTCAGGCCACCTCTTTTACCTCAGGTAGACAGAGGGTTTCTTAAAGAGACGGTTACAGGTCTCTTAAAGAGACAGGGTGATTGGTTGCTTTAAAGAGACTGTGTGATTGGCTGCTTTAAAGAGACAGGGTGATTGGCTGCTTTAAAGAGGCAAGGCCATTGTTGACACTGTAATTTAACGCATCAGTTGACACTGATCCCTGGCGTTACCTTTACAAGGTAGGTAGGCAATTGGAGAAAATATATATGGGCTGAAAATAAAAGTAGACGGTCTGAGTTGAGCTATCAACCAGTTTACAGTTTCAGATACCAATTAATGTGGGCCTGACTATCAACCAGTTTACAGTTGAGCTCCCCATTAAAGTGGGCCTGACTATTAAAGAGTTTACAGTTGAGCTCCCCATTAATGTGGGCCTGACTATCAACCAGTTTACAGTTGAGCTCCCCATTAATGTGGGCCTGACAATTAAACAGTTTACAGTTGAGCTCCCCATTAATGTGGGCATGACTATCAACCAGTTTACAGTTGAGCTCCCCATTAATATGGCCTTGACTATCAACCAGTTTACAGTTGAGCTCCCCATTAATGTGGGCCTGACAATTAAACAGTTTACAGTTGAGCTCCCCATTAATGTGGTCATGACTATCAACCAGTTTACAGTTGAGCTCCCCATTAATATGGCCTTGACTATCAACCAGTTTACAGTTGAGCTCCCCATTAATGTGGGCATGACTATCAACCAGTTTACAGTTGAGCTCCCCATTAATGTGGGCCTGACAATTAAACAGTTTACAGTTGAGCTCCCCATTAATGTGGTCATGACTATCAACCAGTTTACAGTTGAGCTCCCCATTAATATGGCCTTGACTATCAACCAGTTTACAGTTGAGCTCCCCATTAATGTGGGCATGACTATCAACCAGTTTACAGTTGAGCTCCCCATTAATGTGGGCCTGACTATTAAAGAGTTTACATTTTAAAACAGCTACCATCTCTATCTCTATCCCTTCTAGTGCTGAATTGATGCTACCTCACTGGTATATGGTTTATATAGGTGCAGATTGGATTTCACAAGCCCTTTGGTGGGGCTATGATCCGGCAGAGAGAGGACCAACCTGAGCCCCCGTGGTGGGGCTATGATCCGGCAGAGAGAGGCCCAACCTGAGCCCCCGTGGTGGGCTTATAATCTGGCAGAAGGACGACCAACCTGAGCCTCCGTTGTGGGGCTATGATCCGGCAGAGAGAAGCCCAACCTGAGCATCCATGTTGGGGCTATGATCCAGCAGAGAGAGGCCCAACCTGAGCCCCTGTGGTGGGGCTATGATCCAGCAGAGAGAGGACCAACCTGAGCCCCCGTGGTGGGGCTATGATCCAGCAGAGAGAGGCCCAACCTGAGCCCCCGTGGAGTTGCTGGTGGTTCTGACTGAGCTTCATAAACCTAACCTGAGCCCCTGAATTAGGGCTATGATGTGGCAGAGAGAGGGCTGGTTGGTAGTGGTTCTCCCTGAGCGGTACCGGAGCGCCATGTCTAGGTCCAAAAGGCTTCTTAACAGCTTCTACCCCCAAGCCATAAGACTCCTGAACAGCTAAACATGGCTACCCGGACTATTTGCATTGCCACCCCGCCCCAACCCCAACCCCCTATTTTACGCTGCTGCTACTCTGTTTATTATTTATGCATAGTCACTTTAACTCTACCCACATGTACATATTACCTCAATTACCTCGACTAACCGGTGCCCCCGCACATTGACTCTGTACCGGTACCCCCCTGTATATAGCCTCCCTACTGTTATTTTATTTTACTGCTGCTCTTTAATTATTTGCTTTTTTTTCTTTTTTTTCTTAGACTGCATTCTTGGTTAAGGGCTTGTAAGGAAGCATTTCACTGTAATGTCTACACCTGTTGTATTCGGCGCATGTGGCAAATAACATTTGATTTGATTTGATTTGATGTGGCCCCTCTGTGCTATGGGGATTCTCTGGAGTTACAGTCAGTAACTCAGGCTGTGCATGGCTTGGCTTGGCTTGGCTTGGCTTGGCTTGGCTTGGCTTGGCATGGCATGGCTTGGCTGCAGTGTGCAGTCTACACGGCGTCATCACCACACTGCTTTTACATCGCAATCTGAGGGAATGCAACTCTCTACCCCCGATTTCAATTATATTATCTCAAGTGTACATTGGTCTCAAATATACATGCTACACATAGCATTCTTAAGGAATCAGTGGCTGGCTGCTCAGAGACTGTTCTAATGGATAATGAAGAGAATAATAGTGTCTGGCTGGGCTCTGCCTTATGTTTCTCTCAGCCCCTGGTGAGATAAAGAGCTGTATCTGGCTCTGGGTCTGGTCTCTGCAGAGGGAGGGTTGGGCCGACGGTAGAGGGAGGGAAGGGGCTGATGGAAGAGCTGCCACTGCCTCTGTCTATGGCAGTAGAGGGAGAGAGGGGACTGATGGAAGAGCTGCCACTGTCTCTGTCTATGGCAGTAGAGGGAGGGATGGGACTCATGGAAGAGCTGCCACTGTCAATTCAATTCAAAGGGCTTTATTGGCATGGGTAACATATTTTAAACAAAAATATGGGTTGTATTTGGGTTGCCCTTTTCTTGTGGCAACAGGTCACAAATATTGCTGCTGTGATGGCACACTGTGGTATTTCACCCAGTAGATAAGGGAGTTCATCAAAATTGGATTTGTTTTTTAAATCTTTTTTTTTTTTTGGGGGGGGGGGGGTAGATCAGCTTAATATTGCAGATAGATTGTAACTTCTATCAATGTAATTGTCTGCATCACTTCCAATCCCCCATGTTTTTTATATATATATACTCCCCTTTATTACTTTTCAACCCCGCCATCCTTTCGCTACTTGGGGTAAATTAGTGAACAACAATGCCCAGGCCTCTACTTCCAGCCTATACTTACTATCTACACCTTATGGACACAGTCAATTTTACAATAATTATATTTTATTAGTTTTTTTTGTTTTTGCTCCTGGACTTCTTCTACTCTCAACCTCTCCGATCATTTTCATGATGTCCATCCGGTTTGCTTCTATATGCCATATCTTTCTAACTGTGCTCTTTCCCAAAAGCTCCCAACATACAACCTATATACTTACTATGGACACAGTATGCTTACATTATTTGTTATCTTGTTATTATTTGTTGTTATTTGTTATTAGTCACATCCTTCAACTCCATTCAATACCTCCCATCTATCTCTTAACACCATCCATATAGGATTTCTATTTGCCATATATATTTCAACCGTACTGTGATGTTTTACAAAAGTTCTGAACCTTTCTATTCTCATTGCTTCTACAGATTGTGAATTAAAAATAAACATTTTTGCTAAAAGTATTATTATATTATTGATCAATTGACTATGACTTTTCAGATCACCCAGTAATGCTATCTGCAAGGTTAGCTCCAGGTAAATATTGCAATCCTTTAGCCATTCCTGGACCTGTGTCCAAAAACAAGCTACAAATGGACAGAACCAAAACAAATGATCTAATGATTCTGTCTCTTCACAGCAAAATCTGCAGAGCTGGGAAAATTGTATCCCCCATATAAATAACATTATGTTGGTAGCAAGAATTTTATATAATAATTTAAATTGAAAGATTCAAATTTTTGAATCCGGTGTCGTTTTGCGTGTCAGTTCATAAACACTATGCCATGGGATCGGTACATCAAAAATCTCTTCCCTTGTTTTTGAATTCTTTGTGGGTCTGTGTAATCTGAGGAAAATATGTGTCTCTAATATGGTCAAACATTTGGCAGGAGGTTAGGAAGTGCAGCTCAGTTTCCACCTCATTTTGTGGGCGGTTTGCACGTCGGCCTCTCTCAATAGCAAGGCTATGCTCACTGAGTCTGTACATAGTCAAAGCTTTCCTTAATTTTGGATCAGTCACAGTGGTCAGGTATTCTGCCACTGTGTAGTCTCTGTTTAGGGCCAAATAGCATTCTAGTTTGTGTTGTTTTTTGGTTAATTCTTTCCAATGTGTCAAGTAATTATCTTGTTTTCTCATGATTTGGTTGGGTCTAATTGTGTTGTTGTCCTGGGGCTCTGTGGGGTCTGTTTGTGTTTGTGAACAGAGCCCCAGAACCAGCTTGCTTAGGGGACTCTTCTCCAAGTTCATCTCTCTGTAGGTGATGGCTTTGTTATGCAAGGTTTGGGAATCGCTTCCTTTTAGGTGGTTGTAGAATTGAACGGCTCTTTTCTGAATTTTGATAATTAGTGGGTATTGGCCTAATTCTGCTCTGCATGCATTATTTGGTGTTTTTTGTTGTACACTGAGGATATTTTTGCAGAATTCTGCATGCAGAGTCTCAATTTGGTGTTTGTCCCATCTGTCTATGGCAGTAGAGGGAGGGAGGGGAGTGACGGAAGAGCTGCCAGTGTATCTGTCTATGGTAGCAGAGGGAAGGAGGGGACTGATGTTTAACAGACAGAGGAATGACAGGAATGCTGGGGACAGTTGCACCAGACTGCAGTAGGCCCTGGCTGCAGCATCGAGATCTCCGTAATCCAACAGAAAGGGATAATTTAATGATGGACTGCAGCGTTAGGGCCATTATGACAGCAGTGAGCTGTGTTTGTCCCTTCATCGTGTGGTTATCTGCTGTGGGATGGCTAACGCTAACGCGCTACGACAGTTTGGTGTGCGGCTGACTCAGTGCCTACTTCCTTTTCCTCTGACTGGGTTGGATACTGGATACAGTGTGTCGGTTTCTTTCACTCCCGGTTTATTCATCTATTTATTTCGTCTGGTTAAACCAAAATAACTATCTATTACATACAGTGGGCGAAACAAGGCTGTCTGAACAGAGGTGGAACAACAACTGAGAGAGAGAGAGAGAGAGAGAGAGAGAGACAGAGAGAGAGACAGAGAGAGAGACAGAGAGCGAGACAGAGACAGAGACAGAGACAGAGACAGAGACAGAGACAGAGACAGAGAGAGAGAGAGAGAGAGAGAGAGAGCGAGAGAGAGAGAGAGAGAGACAGAGACAGAGACAGAGACAGAGACAGAGACAGAGACAGAGAGAGAGAGAGAGAGAGAGAGAGAGAGAGAGAGAGAGAGAGAGAGAGAGAGAGAGAGAGAGAGAGAGACAGAGACAGAGACAGAGACAGAGAGAGAGAGAGAGAGAGAGAGAGAGAGAGAGAGAGAGAGAGAGAGTGAGAGAGTGAGTGAGTGAGCAGTTTGTCACTGCAGTTTTGTATTATATTTGTATTACCAACCATCTGTGTAAAACCATAGAATATGAATTTCCGCTTCTAACGTCCTCTACCATGCAATGGTGTTGTTCCTATGCCAGGCACAGCTGTGTAAACTGTATTATGTGGACTATACACTTCAGCCTGTGCCAATGATGAACCATCCAGAGGTTAGACCTTGGCAACAGCACAGGAGCTGTACAGTTTGTGCCAGCACGTCTAGCTGGTCTCTGGTTGAATCAGACAATCAAAACCACAATCAAATACTTCATCTGTGTTTTATTGAGCTTGTCTGGCATAACGGACCAATAGAATTATCCTGAAAAAATGTAAATCCCACCCACCGGGCACTCCAGGCAGGCTAAAACAAATGCTCAAAGGACAGGTGCAGAGAGAGGGGGCATGAGAGCAGTGTCATGGTAACCCTTAATTGTGAAACTCTTAATTGTGAAGGGAAGGAAAATAAATAAGTAATTGCTTGCTGAGTAAACAGCTGAGTATTAAAGAGGAGAGGAGGAAGAGTGGTAGACAGAGGGAGAGGCGGAGCAGGAGGAGGAGCTACAGGACAGTGGTAGACACAGAGGAAGAGGCGGAGCAGGAGGAGGAGCTACAGGACAGTGGTAGACACAGAGGAAGAGGCGGAGCAGGAGGAGGAGCTACAGGACAGTGGTAGACACAGAGGAAGTAAGCAAAATGAATAATTTATACTAGCCCATGGAAGGTGCAAGAGAGGTCTGGGTAAGAGCGTCTGCTAAATGACGTAAATGTAAATGTAAATGTTTGTAATGTAATAATGTCTGTGCACAAAGGCTATTGGCACAGAATCTCCGACCTGTGAATTTGCTTTTGACCTCATTGAGGTCTCCCACTTTCAAATGTCACTGCGGGAGCATCAAATCATATCAGATTTCTGGCAAATGATCATGGTTTGCACATTTTGCACATTCATGTTGATCAATCGATCAATCAGCTAAACAAAGGAAGGATAGGGAGAGCATTGCCAGCTGGGTAAATGGAGTGAGTGACTCAAGAAGAGGGTAATGAGTTACAATCTCTCTCTTTCTCTCTCTCTTTCTCTCTTTCTCTCTCTACCTCCCTCTGTTTAAACTTCATTACCCTATATCTCAACTCTGGTATCCCAGAATGACTTGCATTCATCCCCACACTAACTTAGATGACTTGCATTCATCATCTCACTAACATAAATGACTTGCATTCATCATCTCACTAACCTAAATGACTTGCATTCATCATCTCACTAACCTAAATGACTTGCATTCATCATCTCACTAAATGGCGGAAGTCCGAGCTGTGGCATTCTGCCTGTTTAAGGGACTGAGAAGAGGAGAGCACTTTCTGAAAGGGTTCACTACCCACAACCCTTTTTCTGGCCTCTTGGACTGTCATATGGATTTCAAATGCCTCTGAACTGAAAGTGACAGTGTTACTTACAGTATGTTAACCTGCAGATAGTCGGTCTTCAACCTACATTATCTGGATAGTGAAAGTTGATCTGTTACAGACTACGGGAACTTGAAATAGAGAGAAAACAGAGCTTGGGGTTTGTCGTGACCTTTGACATTCTGTTAGAGACACAAATATGAACACAATGGACAAACATGGTGTTAATCTCTCTCATGACCTTTTTCTCCCTCATACACCCATGAACACATTAAGGTGAGTACATACAGTGTACACACACACACACACACACACACACACGCACACACACACACACACACACACACACACACACACACACACACATACACACATACACACATACACACACACACACACACACACATACACATACGCACACGCACACGCACACGCACACGCACACACACACACACACACACACACACACACACACACACACACACACACACACACACACACACACACACACACACACACACACACACACACACACACACACACACACACACACACACACACACACACACACACACACACACGCACACACACACGCACACACATACACACACACACACACACACACATACACACACACACACACACACACACACACGCACACTTTATCACTACGTCTCTTACCTCTTCCCACTGGTGTATGTATCTGATGAGTCGGGAAAGTCTCAGCAGCCTCAGGAGAGACAGAATCTTAGTAAACCTCACGATCCTCAGCGCCCTCGCCGTCTTGTACACCTCTGAGTCAAACCCCTTTTCCACTATTAGAAATATATAATCCACTGGTATGGACGACAGGAAGTCGACCACAAACCAGCTCTTCAGGTAGTTCATCTTAATGACCTTGGGATCCAGGATGATCTCGGAGCTCTCCTCGTTGACGATCCCCGTGCGGAAGTTCATGACCAGATCCACGAGGAAGATGGTGTCTGATGCTACGTTGAATATTAGCCAGGTGGTGGTGGTCTGCTCCGAGAAGAAGGTTATTCCTACAGGAATGATGATCAGGTTCCCCATCATCATGACCAGCATTACCAAGTCCCAGTAGAACCTACAGCAGACAGAGAAAGGGTTAACAAATAATATGGCTTTAGAACAAACAGAAAAGAATGGCTGGAATATGTGAATATACAGTATAGGTACATAGATGACTAATGTCCCAGTAGAACCTAGAACAAACAGGAAACATACTGTCCCAGTAGAACCTAGAACAAACAGGAAACATACTGTCCCAGTAGAACCTAGAACAAACAGGAAACATACTGTCCCAGTAGAACCTAGAACAAACAGAAAACATTTTTTAAAAATGGAATCGAACCACGACCCAGGCATTGCTAGCGCCATGTACCTAGCTCTTTAATGTCAACTGAGCCACACAGAGACATACAGTACATGGCTGGATACATGGATGGATGCATGGCTGGATGCATGGCTGGATGCGTGGCTGGATGTATGGCTGGATGCGTGGCTGTCCATAGACAGAGGTTGGAGGGCTAAACCCACACATCATCCATAGACAGAGGCTGGAGGGTTAAACCCACACATCATCCATAGACAGAGGCTGGAGGGTTAAACCCACACATCATCCATAGACAGAGGTTGGAGGGTTAAACCCACACATCATCCATAGACAGAGGTTGGATGGTTAAACCCACACATCATCCATAGACAGAGGTTGGAGGGTTAAACCCACACATCATCCATAGACAGAGGCTGGAGGGTTAAACCCACACATCATCCATAGACAGAGGTTGGATGGTTAAACCCACACATCATCCATAGACAGAGGCTGGAGGGTTAAACCCACACATCATCCATAGACAGAGGTTGGATGGTTAAACCCACACATCATCCATATACAGAGGCTGGAGGGTTAAACCCACACATCATCCATAGACAGAGATTGGATGGTTAAACCCACACATCATCCATAGACAGAGGTTGGAGGGTTAAACCCACACATCATCCATAGACAGAGGTTGGAGGGTTAAACCCACACATCATCCATAGACAGAGGTTGGAGGGTTAAACCCACACATCATCCATAGAGAGAGGTTGGAGGGTTAAACCCACACATCATCCATAGACAAAAGCTGGAGGGTTAAACCCACACATCATCCATAGACAGAGGTTGGAGGGTTAAACCCACACATCATCCATAGACAAAGGCTGGAGGGTTAAACCCACACATCATCCATAGACAAAAGCTGGAGGGTTAAACCCACACATCATCCATAGACAGAGGTTGGAGGGTTAAAC
The DNA here is from genome assembly GCF_964263955.1 of Coregonus lavaretus. Taxonomy (NCBI): domain Eukaryota; kingdom Metazoa; phylum Chordata; class Actinopteri; order Salmoniformes; family Salmonidae; genus Coregonus; species Coregonus lavaretus. The sequence continues at coordinate 5,974,124 of NC_139997.1, forward strand.
CCACACATCATCCATAGACAAAAGCTGGAGGGTTAAACCCACACATCATCCATAGACAGAGGTTGGAGGGTTAAACCCACACATCATCCATAGACAAAGGTTGGAGGGTTAAACCCACACATCATCCATAGACAGAGGTTGGAGGGTTAAACCCACACATCATCCATAGACAAAGGCTGGAGGGTTAAACCCACACATCATTCATAGACAAAAGCTGGAGGGTTAAACCCACACATCATCCATAGACAGAGGTTGGAGGGTTAAACCCACACATCATCCATAGACAAAGGTTGGAGGGTTAAACCCACACATCATCCATAGACAGAGGATGGAGGGTTAAACCCACACATCATCCATAGACAAAGGTTGGAGGGTTAAACCCACACATCATCCATAGACAAAGGTTGGAGGGTTAAACCCACACATCATCCATAGACAGAGGTTGGAGGGTTAAACCCACACATCATCCATAGACAGAGGCTGGAGGGTTAAACCCACACATCATCCATAGACAGAGGTTGGAGGGTTAAACCCACACATCATCCATAGACAGAGGCTGGAGGGTTAAACCCACACATCATCCATAGACAGAGGCTGGAGGGTTAAACCCACACATCATCCATAGACAGAGGATGGAGAGTTAAACCCACACATCATCCATAGACAGAGGTTGGAGGGTTAAACCCACACATCATCCATAGACAGAGGATGGAGGGTTAAACCCACACATCATCCATAGACAAAGGTTGGATGGTTAAACCCACACATCATCCATAGACAGAGGTTGGAGGGTTAAACCCACACATCATCCATAGACAGAGGTTGGAGGGTTAAACCCACACATCATCCATAGACAGAGGTTGGAGGGTTAAACTCACACATCATCCATAGACAGAGGTTGGAGGGTTAAACCCACACATCATCCATAGACAGAGGATGGAGGGTTAAACCCACACATCATCCATAGACAGAGGCTGGAGGGTTAAACCCACACATCATCCATAGACAGGGGTTGGAGGGTTAAACCCACACATCATCCATAGACAGAGGTTGGAGGGTTAAACCCACACATCATCCATAGACAGAGGATGGAGGGTTAAACCCACACATCATCCATAGACAGGGGTTGGAGGGTTAAACCCACACATCATCCATAGACAGAGGCTGGAGGGTTAAACCCACACATCATCCATAGACAAAAGCTGGAGGGTTAAACCCACACATCATCCATAGACAAAGGCTGGAGGGTTAAACCCACACATCATCCATAGACAAAAGCTGGAGGGTTAAACCCACACATCATCCATAGACAAAGGTTGGAGGGTTAAACCCACACATCATCCATAGACAGAGGTTGGAGGGTTAAACCCACACATCATCCATAGACAGAGGATGGAGGGTTAAACCCACACATCATCCATAGACAGAGGTTGGAGGGTTAAACCCACACATCATCCATAGACAGAGGTTGGAGGGTTAAACCCACACATCATCCATAGACAGAGGATGGAGGGTTAAACCCACACATCATCCATAGACAGGGGTTGGAGGGTTAAACCCACACATCATCCATAGACAGAGGCTGGAGGGTTAAACCCACACATCATCCATAGACAAAAGCTGGAGGGTTAAACCCACACATCATCCATAGACAAAGGCTGGAGGGTTAAACCCACACATCATCCATAGACAGAGGATGGAGGGTTAAACCCACACATCATCCATAGACAGAGGTTGGAGGGTTAAACCCACACATCATCCACAGACAGAGGTTGGAGGGTTAAACCCACACATCATCCATAGACAGAGGTTGGAGGGTTAAACACACACATCATCCATAGACAGAGGCTGGGTAGAGGACAATCTGACTCTACTAACATTACAGCACAGGAGGTTGGTGGGACCTTAATTGGGGAGGACAGGCTCGTGGTAATGGCTGGAGCAGAATAAGTGGAATGGTATCAAACAATGGTTTCCATGGTTTCCAGGTGTTTGATGCCATTCCATTTGCTCCGTTCCCGCCATTATTATGAGCCGTCCTCCACTCAGCAGCCTCCACTGATTACAGGCTGTCTCTGTGAGGTCTCTGAGAGGTCTATGGGACATTTCTCTATGGACTATCACTTAAAAACCGGCTATTCTCACTGATGTGTGATGGCAGACAACCCAGATCTTGAAAAAAGCACGAAAAGCACAACAGGCATAAAAGAATCTGCAAGCCCACACATTGAGTCTTTTACATTGAGACTGTGTTTCTTCCCTCTGGAGGCTGGGTGGGTATGACCTTAGAGACTCTGCCTTGGGTTGTGTCCCGGGAGAAACCTTTTGAAACAGAGTGAAGCATGGAAGGTACTATCTAAACTTTGTCCAATAAGAAACGCTCCATTTTTGTTTTCTTTGTTAAAACGTTTTGCTTACCCGGTGCCCTATTGAACACTGTTCCCTACTGAACATTGTTCCCTACTGAACACTGTTCCCTACTGAACACTGTGCCCTATTGAACACTGTTCCCTATTGAACACTGTGCCCTCCTGAACACTGTTCCCTACTGAACATTGTGCCCTACTGAACACGGTGCCCTACTGAACACTGTTCCTTACTGAACACTGTGCCCTACAGAACACTGTGCCCTACTGAACACTGTTCCCTACTGAACACTGTGCCCTACTGAACACTGTGCCCTACTGAACACGGTTCCCTACTGAACACTGTTCCCTACTGAACACTGTGCCCTACTGAACACTGTTCCTTACTGAACACTGTTCCCTACTGAACACTGTGCCCTACTGAACACTGTTCCTTACTGAACACTGTTCCCTACTGAACACTGTTCCCTACTGAACACTGTGCCCTACTGAACAATGTTCCCTACTGAACACTGTGCCCTACTGAACACTGTGCCCTACTGAACACTGTTCCCTACTGAACACTGTTCCCTACTGAACACTGTTCCCTACTGAACACTGTTCCTTACTGAACACTGTTCCCTACTGAACACTGTGCCCTACTGAACAATGTTCCCTACTGAACACTGTGCCCTACTGAACACTGTGCCCTACTGAACACTGTTCCCTACTGAACACTGTGCCCTACTGAACACTGTTCCCTAATGAACACTGTGCCCTACTGAACACTGTTCCCTACTGAACACTGTTCCCTACAGAACACTGTGCCCTACTGAACACTGTGCCCTACTGAACACTGTTCCCTACTGAACACTGTTCCCTACAGAACACTGTGCCCTACTGAACACTGTGCCCTACACCTCATCCTGATTCTAGTCTGTGTTGATGTGTCTGTCTGTCTTCTGATCAGAGAAGCCACAAGTGATCCATGATGGGCACCCAGCCGGCTGGGCCGAGGGAGTGAGATCTTCAGACATTCACAAAATGTCCTGTTGGCCTAGGCCTAATGATAAGGGCATTCCATCTCATCCATGGCACTAAAATAGATGCTTTCAAGAATCCTATCTCATGCTAAAAACTGTCCAGTGACGCCCGTCGATGTCGATGCTAGGCTGGACTGGGCCTGCGTCCCAAATTGCACCCTATTCCCTAGATAGTTCACTACTTTGAACCAGAATCCTATGAGCCCTGGTTGAAAGTAGTGAACTTTATAAGGATATAGGGTGCCATTTGGGAAGCCAATTGAGTTGGAGGTGCACTCTGCAGGCTGTAATGGATCTGTTTAAATAAAAGCAAGCAGCAGCCAGTGGTTGCTTTATAAATATCTGAAGATCATGTGTCAGATAATTGTCTGCACTTCAGCTAAACGGTCATCTCGCTGGGTTAATAATAGACAGATTGCGATATTTTTAACACCGGGCAAGGCATCTCTGATCTCTTACATGACTGACAGTAAGGGTGGAATATTTGCACATTGAGCTTGTTTGAAGAACCATGTCATAAATGTACAGAATTAGCCTGTCTGGGGGGATTTCTAAATGTAAATTAAGCCAGGCCAAATCACTGGGCAAATGTGACTGGTAAAAACCCTTGTGAGTTGAACAAGCACAAAATATGACATTTTGAGTGCCATTTTGAGTGCCAGAAGTGTTAAACATGTTACATTACCAGTGAATATTGCCCAATTCATCTCATTTATATTGTCTCTGAGATAGATTAAATCATAATCTGCCTAGATGGTCTAAGACAGCTCTCTAACCATCACATTTACTTTTACATTTTAGTCATTTAGCAGACGCTCTTGTCCAGAGCGACTTACAGTAGTGAGTGCATACATTTTCATATTTTTTGTTTGTACTGGTCTGTTGGCTGATCTGCCAACACCAGAGAGAACAGAGGAGCGTTCAGCTGGGAATAACGTTGTGGAACGTTCAGATAAAAATATGTTCGGTAGAACAAACATGCCTCTCTCTGACATGTAGAATAAGGACTCATACCAGCCCTCTTCAATACATTTCTACCTGCAACGCTCCACAATATTTGCCTACTGCTGAACATGACCCGGACCTCAACAGAGAGCTCACATTGTAGCGGATTAGGATCCAGATTTACTGCCTGTATTCCGTGACAAGGTCATTGTTTATGTACTCAACTCATAAACAAACAAACGGGGGCCATTTTAAATTTGACAACTAGTTTCTCCCATTAGCCAGTCTGTTCTGCTGCTGCACCAAACAGAATGTAAGTCTTGTTGTTATTCCGGAATGGTGTTTGTTCTACATTCAATCCAATGACTGAGCAGCGACTGATGGAATTGGTCTGTGATGTACTGTAGCTGCTGTACGTGTATAAACACTGAGACCAGCACTGCTAATTAGGAAGCACCAGAGGGCATGGATTTGGTCAAAAGCAAGACACTGGTTGTGTCTGAAATGGCACCCTATTCACTATATAGCGCTACTTTTGAATAGGGTCCATAGGGCTTTTCTCAAAAGTAGTGCACTATAGAGGGACTAGGTAGGGTGCCATTTCTGATGGATCCATGGACTTGGGAAAATGTAAAACACTCTTTTGTTCACATTTTCCTTCGTTAGACTACGCTAGGACACCTCTCTGATCTTGGGGGGGGGGGGGGGGGGAAGAGAAGCTAGAACCATAAACCATAAATAATAAATAACCCACCAAACAGTTACACACCTCTAAAAATAGAAGGTTCGCTTTGGTGTTCTTGTTGGAACCTGAAGATTCTGCTGTGACATATTAGAATTTAAAATATTTTGATCACATATTGTGATTACAGCCTATTTGAAATGTCTTCGCCAAAGGTACTGGAGTGATGTTAAACTAGTACTATTGGTGCTGCTGTTGAGACTTACTGTAGTTAATGATGATATAATTTACTACAGAGTAATAATCTCCTTCATTCGATCAATGCAACAAAATATATTTGATTGTCTTTTGTTAAAAAAACATAAATTAGAGTGAGAGCAGTGGCATCTTGATCAAGGTCAACTGATACGAGAAGGTCATGCAGCAATGTCATGCTATCTAGGCATGGTCATGCTATCTGGACATGGTCGTGCTAAAAGAGCCCTAAGAAAGAAATAAGTTTCACTGAAGACAAAAGCTTATTCTCCAAAAGGCCTAGTCTACAACAGGCCAAGCATGAGACCCTTTCTGAAATCTATAAATAATGAATATTACTAACTAGCCATTAATCTTTAAGCAGCCTCTGTATTAAGAATATGTTTGAGATTGAGTTTCAAATGCTTTTTGAAGCAATACAAAGCAGTCATGAATGGTGTTGTCTGTCATTCATGGGTGGACTGTTGTTGCTTTCATTTTCATTATAAAGTCACATTGTTGTTGTGGTCATAAAACATATTGGAAACCATTGATAGACTGTTGTGGTGGCCTTTTTTCATTATAAAGTCGCATCGTCGTTGTGGTCATAAAACATATTGGAAAACATTGATAGATTCTTATGGTGGCCTTTTTTCATTATTACATTTTACATTTTAGTCATTTAGCAGATGCTCTTATCCAGAGCGACTTAAAGTTAGTGAGTGCATACATGTTTTTTTTACTTTTTACAATTATTATTATTTATTTTTTATACTGGCCCGTCGGAAACGAACCCACATCCCTGTCGGCCAAACCCTCCCCTACCTTGGACCAATTGTGCGCCGCCCATGGGTCTCCCGGTCGCGGCCGGCTGCGACAGAGCCTGGACTCGAACCAGGATCTCTAGTGGCACAGCTAGCACTGCGATGTAGTGCCTTAGACCACTGCGCCACTCGGGAGTCACATCATTATAAAGTCACATCGTTGTTGTGGTCATAAAACATTTTGGAAACCATTGATAGACTGTTGTGGTGGCCTTTTTTCATTATAAAGTCACATCGTTGACTGAGAACAAAATAAGATGAGGCTTATGTCCCCAAAAACTGTACAACTGAAAGCCTGCAACAAAAAAACAAGACACTCCTTTTGTTTGTTGTGAATCATAAAAACCTATTGGAAACCCATCTACAGTGGGACAGGGCGGCAAGTAACCTAGTCGTTAGAGCGTTGGGCCAGTAACCAAAAGGTCAAATCCCCGAGCCCACTAGGTGAAAAATCAGTCGAAGTGCCCTTGAGCAAGGCGCGTAACCCTAACTGCTCCTGTAAGTCGCTCTGGATAAGAGTGTCTGCCAAATGACTTAAATGTATTAGAGAGGGGCTCCATCCGATTAAATGTCTAAATGATGCAACAGCCAGACAGTACATTACCGGCATTCTGGGAACACAGCAGAGAAATGGAATAACAATGAAGATAAAGTCCCTGAAAAGAAGGGATTTAACTTTGAAGCGGATACAGACTGGAGGATTTCAGCCAAACAACAAGAGCACCCTTTGCATGTCCAACATATTTCACTGCACCTATCCAGTGTACCTGACAATAAAACATATTTTGTTTTTGTTTTAATATAATAGCAGAGTAGCCAGGTATAGAATAGCCAGGTATAGAATAGCAGTGTAGCCAGGGATAGAATAGCAGTGTAGCCAGGTATATCATATTTATACAATTCTGAATTGGAGCCAGGAATACAGAAGAGGACTACAGCATTGGTGTACAGTAGCCATACAATTATTTAAGCCAGGGCCAAGAAGGAAGAGCTCTGCTCTGGCATTGTGATTGTCTTCTCTCTTCACATTGACAAGACAACACATCACTGTGATGTAGTGCCCAGTGGAAGGTCTCATGAATGAGGCAAGGCCATAGAGTAAACTGCTGAACCCCTGTCATGTGACAAGGGAGGTGACCATTTGAGGACATTGTAAAAGGGAGTCAAGGGTTCCATTCAATCATCTTTGGTACAAAACAAGGTATTTGCATTCTCTCTAGTCTAGTCCCAGCTAAGATTCGAATAAATGGTATCCAATACATTGAAGCTAGTAAAAAATTGCACTCATTTTATAACTTTCCAGGCTTGAATCTTTAAAATGATCTCTATTAAGGAGACACTTATCGAATTATTATTCGTTAATAAGCAGTCATGTATATCACCTGATTGGTGCAGATATGCCCTTTGTGTCTGTTATTACGGAACGGGTTGATCATGTTACATAATTGTTTTGGGACTTGCTGTAGCCTAAAGTAAACTCATTGACTGACATGTAGTAGTTATAATCCTGGCTAACCTTCTTTCTACAATCTAATGACACACCGTTCTGGAATATGACAGACCACTGTGACCCCGCCCTATTTGCAATGCAAGGAATGTGTTTATCCTACCTTTCAAACTACACCACAAAGTTAGAGTTTTTATTTTGGTGACAGACAATATATATGAGAAGAGAAGGGGTATCCTAAAGCTGTGTACAGTGTACAGAATTTTAAAAAAGTCAATCACAAAATATCTCATCATCAGAGTTGAAAGTAGCCTAAGCTGGTTTGGTCCGGTATGGAGTATACTGGCTAAATAAATAGTTAGTGTACGCCACCGGTAAAACATGCGCCTATCGCAATAATTAAAACATAGATTCCAAGACAATTGTCGGCTATTACACTATTTATCATTACTGCATTTCAGTCGCATGAAAAAATAGGCTCCAAAATGCGGTGTGGTTCGATGATAACGTTGGATGCCTGATGAAGACCTAAGGGTCGAAACGTTGTTATAAACAAATATCACCTGGGAGCATGAGCAACAGTGTGCGGCGTTTTCCTTTCTGTTTTCGATGATAACGCTGACATTTTTCCATGGCAGAGATGAGTGGCCGAGACCGAGAGGCGCGCGGACAGCAGTGTAGGCATCAACTCAGGTTACAAGAGTGTAGGCCTGATGAATGACAATCACCTAATGTCATTCATAACACCTTTTGGCGTATTGTAACTGATGTCTCGTTGTGTTTATCAAATGGCACTGTATGGATTCCGGAATTATTTTAGTGTAGCCTAATAGTTGGTATAGTAACTGAAGTTTTGTCTCGGGAACAGGATTGGAGAAATATGATTAATTTATTTCAGCATCTTGAGAGAATGCGGATGCGCGCGTAGGGACCATATCTTTTTTTTGCCTAAACGTGCAATTTCTTTCAGCGACATAAAAACTGACAGTATTGCGTTTTCAACCACATAAAATATGTATCCAAGACGAACTGAAATACTATCAGAAACATGTTGGATCATTTTCATAACTTTTAATTTCCTTAAAACCGGTCAAACTGATGTAATTTGGAAGTTTTGCACGGAAAATCTCCCTGCTCCTTCAACATCCTCGCGCCATGAGAGAAACAGAAATAAATCTATGGATTTATGTATGACATCATTCTGTTGAGCAAGGCTTTTATTATGTATTCTAGACAAGCATCAAGTAATGACAGAAGAGAAGCTGCATGTTTCTAATTATAGACAACTTGACTAACAAATACCCTACCAAATGTCGGAAATTATAAGCAGAAAAATATCTAGGCCTAAATTAGGCTTAAAAACTATTTGACAAATCTGTAATATTAGGTCCATAGAGATCCGATTAAATTACTAGGGATTATATATGTAATTCAATGATTAGGCCCATAAAAAAATTTTTTTATTAAAAGGCGCGTACCGGGAAGAAATTAAATCTACTTTCACACCTGCTCATAATAGATAGTAGCATAATTTGTGTTGTAGTAAGCTAGCAGAGGCTATCTCCGGTCTCCACAGTGCAGAGTAGCATGTCAGCACCATGGACAGCGACGAGTTAAATTTAGCAGAGTCACCATAAAGTCCCAGCACACTACTAGATTATTAGATTAGTATTAGGTTATTATTGATACTGTAGATTATTTGAAAAGGGGATGGGCTATCTCCAGTAACCACAGTGCATAGTAGCATTTCATCACCATGGACAGTGACGAGTTAAACTCAGCCGAATCAACATGAAGTCCCAACTTGCTGCTGACTAGAACAAAAGGGTTACCCCACCATCCATCCAACTCTACCAGGGGTCACCCCACCATCCATCCAACTCTACCAGGGGACACCTCACCATCCATCCAACTCTACCAGGGGACACCTCACCATCCATCCAACTCTACCAGGGGACACCTCACCATCCATCCAACTCTACCAGGGGACACCTCACCATCCATCCAACTCTACCAGGGGACACCTCACCATCCATTCAACTCTACCAGGGGTCACCCCACCATCCATCCAACTCTACCAGGGGTCACCCCACCATCCATCCAACTCTACCAGGGGACACCTCACCATCCATCCAACTCTACCAGGGGTCACCCCACCATCCATCCAACTCTACCAGGGGACACCTCACCATCCATCCAACTCTACCAGGGGACACCTCACCATCCATCCAACTCTACCAGGGGACACCTCACCATCCATTCAACTCTACCAGGGGACACCTCACCATCCATTCAACTTTACCAGGGGACACCTCACCATCCATCCAACTCTACCAGGGGTCACCCCACCATCCATCCAACTCTACCAGGGGTCACCCCACCATCCATCCAACTCTACCAGGGGACACCTCACCATCCATCCAACTACCAGGGGACACCTCACCATCCATCCAACTACCAGGGGACACCTCACCATCCATCCAACTACCAGGGGTCACCTCACCATCCATCCCTCTACCAGGGGACACCTCACCATCCATCCCTCTACCAGGGGACACCTCACCATCCATCCAACTACCAGGGGACACCTCACCATCCATCCCTCTACCAGGGGACACCTCACCATCCATCCAACTACCAGGGGACACCGATGGAACGGAAGGCAGAACCAACAATGCCGTGTTTAATTGGTGAATTTAAAACGTAGCCTATTGGATATGGGAACACTTGGATCTGACATTATACCTGTGCCTTTACATATACGTCAATGTTCAGGAAGTGTAGCTCAGTGTATATATATATATATATATATATATATATATATATATATATTCAAATGACACTGCATTGTTTAAACAACACACAATAGAAAGCTGGGCAGTTACTGAACAAACGAGGCAGGTTATGAAAGCTTCCATTTGGCCACTGGGTATCATTTTACCTTGTCAGGTGATGTGAGGATTCATATATTCTCTCAAACAAACATTCTACTGACTTACATTTACCCAAATAAGAATTAAATATTTATTTGCAGCATTCAATCAGGCTCATTCTGTTATTTCTATCAATGCGCAGTATTAGGTAGTTTATATGCAGTCCGATAAATGTCTGTGAGACAGTCAGTCAGTGTGTGCGTGACGATGCATGCACAGCAATAGTTGCAAATAAATAATACAAATATTTATGGCACAATGCCTACACAAGCCCATTAATCACTTATCTCAAACTTTATCCAAATTAATTCCTTAAACAAATAAACCAATAAGGTTTATCATACGAGGGATCGTTGTAATGGGTGTATAGCTCCCTAAAAACAAACAGTCAAATTCCATCATGTTTATTTCTGCGCAGTTCTTGGATTTATGTTTGATGGACGTGTATCCCACGTCAGAGCATTTTGCATTCTATTTGCTGTACATTATTCACGGTTTTGCGGGCGGTCTCCGTTTAACTGTTCAAATGCCAGGTTTTTGAATTCATCTCTTCCCTTGTTATTCACTTGTTCATTTTGATGCGGATAACCAATGTTTAACTCTCTCTCTCTATCTATCTATATATAATAGATATATAATATAATATATCGTTTCTCGATAGAATTTACCGCATATGTCTTTTTTCTATCCAGAGGCCATCCTCACTGACCCTCTTCGTTTCATCATTGCAGGCAGTGCTATAACGATATGTTTTCAATCCTGATGTTCCTACATTACTGTCATGTTAAACACAGGTAACGTCTCTTAGGCTTTTATAGAACCGCATATGCCACAAGCAAGACTGTCTTATTGGTGTATTGTGGTGTGAACAATCAGTATTTGTGTATTTAACTCGTGACATTCACCATCCTTTTTCCAAGGACATCTCGTGGATTCATTCTATTGCTTGTCTTCGACATTAGAATAATGCAAACGTCGTAATGGAAAATATGAATACGATCACAATTTGATAGGTAAAACAATCAACGCCTATATAATTGCCTCAATGCAGAAGCAAGATTAGCCTCAGTTTTGGGCGATGCGTAACGCGCACTGATGACAGAGTGGATGTGGTGTCTTGCGGACCTGGCTGTGTGGGTGACCGCATGGGTAAAAAGCTGAGAAGATGACTTTCCACTCCTTACCTAAAATCGCTATAGGGATGAATGATCCAGTATCCAGCCGTTTGGACCCTTTCTTGCTCTTTCTCAACGGCTTTCTGACTGCCGAACATTCGCAGGGAAAACTTATTGACACCTGGCTGCATCATCGCTCCAAATTGCCGCTGCATAAAGCCATGTCGGTTCCCGGACCCGTCTATATCGTCGAACCCGACCAAGGCTTCCTCCCGCTCCCCCTTGAAGCCCACCGAGTTTCCATGGTCCCCTCCTTTCATGTTCTGGCTCCCCATATTATTCTTCTGTATCGAGTCTTGCCTTTGAAATACATTATTCCCATCCGCTTTCTCCCCTTCTTTGTTGCTGGAGAACGAATTTGATTTGTCTTCCATGATTTTCACTAAAACGTACTGTCTCCTGGCTCGGAGGACAGGCTACGCGCAAAACTCAAGAGGACCCGCTGTAAGCACTCCTGTTTCATTTGATGTCCTTCAACTACTCGGCTCCGCTGCCTCCTTTGCAAATGCTGCAAACTGAGACAGACTTCTAGTGAACCTGACAGATCAGGTTTCCTGGGTTACCGCCATCTACCGACTGGACGGGATTTATTGTTCAAGCGCCTCTCTCGCTCGCGCGGCACTGCGGTTTAACAGGCACACTGCTGGCTGGGGCTCGTGCACTTCATTTCCATAATGTGATTAATGATAGAGCTCCCCCTTCCTAATCAGTTTAGTGAATAATATGACCATTCAGCACATGATGATATGAAGACAAAATGAGCCCCTCACTTAAATGACAGATAATATATGAATATTTAATACTAGGTTTATCAACTCAATGCAGAATGCCTTGACAATTATTGTCTCAAAATGCAATTTTGCTTTCCCCAGACTGACATCTATGTGTAGGCTATTACCCTGGTATTATTACCCTGTGATTTATGCATTCAAATCAAATGGCTGCATAATATTCACAGCACAGCAGAGAGCACGCATGCTGTGCTCACACACCACTCTGTGGTGCTGCATCTGTCATCATACATCACATATAGCCTTGTTACTCAGCAGAGGTGAGATGTGGGAGAATGGCATGGCACTGTAGCCTACGGTCTGTCTGTTCATCTATAGTCACCATGTGTAAATCACACCTTTCAACAGTGGTGCAGTATCCTGTCAGATGGACACAGCTGGATATGTGCTATTCTCGTGCTTTTTTTTTTACACAGTAGACCAAGGGGGTCGTGTGCATCAAGCGTCTCAGAGTAGGAGTGCGGATTTAGGACCAGTCTTACCTTTTAGATCACAGTGCATAAGATGACATGGGCACGGGGGGGGGGCTGATCCTAGATCAGCACTCCTACTCTGAGATGTGTGATACCTACAAACCCCAGGTCTACCCGTCTCCTCATATGTTCATATTTCAATCAAAACAAAAAGAACCATTATGGTTGGCTGTTGTTGTTTATCATGTCCAATACCAACAAAGTGTGCATCAATAATGAGTTAATAATAATAAAATAAAATAATAATTGGATAACACCTCAGTCATAACAATGCTGCTTCACGTGCAGGGAGTAGGAGCTAATGTCCACCTTGGCAGTGACAGTGACACCCACACTCTGACTGCGTGATAAATGGCACCCTTTTCCCTATATAGTGCACTACCTTTGACCAGAGCCCTGTGCATTCTGGTCAAAGGTAGTGCACTACATAGGGAACAGTGTGTCATTTGGCATGCACACAGTGACACCTTCAACCCCCTCCATCTCTCCAATCCCCGGGTGTTTAGCATGACGCCTGCCTTTCCCGCCTGCTGCCCCCAGTGTAACATTCACAGAGATTAAATGTGGTTAATTTTGCAGTGATGAACTGTTGTCTTCCTCTCCAGAGGGCACATCATCACACTGAATCAAGCTGCCTCCTGACAGAGCAGACTATAAAGGGAATGGGGACATAGAGAGGGAGTGGGAACAGAGAGAGGAAGTGGGAACAGAGAGAGGAAGTGGGAACAGAGAGAGGAAGTGGGAACAAAGAGAGGGAGTGGAGACAGACAGAGGGAGTGGGGACAGAGAGGGAGTGGGGACAGAGAGTGAGTGGGGACAGAGAGTGAGTGGGGACAGAGAGTGAGTGGGGACAGGGAGGGAGTGGGGACAGAGAGTGGGAAAGGGAACAGAGAGAGTGAGTGGGGACAGAGAGTGAGTGGGGACAGAGAGAGGGAGTGGGGACAGAGAGTGAGTGGGGACAGAGAGAGGGAGTGGGGACAGAGAGTGAGTGGGAACAGACAGAGGGAGTGGGGACAGAGAGAGGAAGTGGGGACAGAGAGAGGAAGTGGGGACAGAGAGAGGAAGTGGGGACAGAGAGAGGAAGTGGGGACAGAGAGAGGAAGGGGGGACAGAGAGAGGAAGTGGGGACAGAGAGAGGAAGTGGGGACAGAGAGAGGAAGGGGGGACAGAGAGAGGAAGGGGGGACAGAGAGAGGAAGTGGGGACAGAGAGAGGAAGGGGTGACAGAGGGAGGAAGGGGGGACAGAGAGAGGAAGTGGGGACAGAGAGAGGTCACAGACACATTCAGTCCTATAAGAGGAGACACCCTGGTCCTCAGCCCAGACCATAAAGATAACAACCCATCGGCTTGTGGGAAATGAACCCTCAGACACAGCGAACAAAAGGCAATGAAAAGGAAGTTACATATTGGGACCGTCACATTTGATTTGGGGAAATGGAGTCCATGACACTTTTTGGCTACAGACACAATATTGACTATCATGGAGCTAGAGAGAACCCTTCAAAGGAAGTTGATTCCCCACGTTGTCGTACCATATATCCACCATACAGCTATAGGTACTTTACAGCCTACCATGTATAGTACCATATGAAGAAGAAGAATACTTTTTTGAATCCATAAGAGATGGAAATTTGTCTTCTGCTGGACTCAAATCAAATGTTATTCATCACTTGCGTCTGGTGTAGACTTCACAGTGAAATGCTTGCTTCCGAACCTTTCCCAACGATGCAGAGTAAAAAAAAAAAAAAAACTATTAAATATTAACTAACACAAGAGGAATAAAATAAAATACACAAGAATGGAGCTATATACAGGGAGTACCAGAACCAGATCAATGTGCAGAAGTACAAGGTATTTGAGGTAGATATGTACATGAAGGCAGGGTAAAGTGACTAGGCATCAGGATATATAATAATAAGGTATTTGAGGTAGATATGTACATGAAGGCAGGGTAAAGTGACTAGGCATCAAGATAGATAATAATAAGGTATTTGAGGTAGATATGTACATGAAGGCAGGGTAAAGTCACTAGACATCAGGATATATAATAATAATAAGAGTAAAATAAAGAACAGAGTAGCAGCAGCAAATTATGAGTGTAAAAGTGTGTGTGTGTGTATGTGTTTGTGTTGTGTTGCTATGCGTGTGTGTGTTATGTGTTTGTGTGTGTATGTAGTGTTTGTGTCAGTGTGTATATGGTGTGTATATAAAGTCTAGCTAGTGTGCGTAGGGTCAGTGCAAGATAGGGTCAGTGCAGATAGTTCGGGTAGCATTAATTGACTATTTAGCAGTCTAGCTATTTAGCAGTCTTATGGCTTGGGGTGTAGAAGCTGTCTCGGAGCCTGTTGGTCCGAGAGCCGATGCTCCGGTACCGTTCGCCGGACAGTAGCAGAGAGAGCAGTCTATGGCTTGGGTGGCTGGAGTCTTTGGCAAGTTTTTGGGCCTTCCTCTGACACCGCCTGATATAGAGGTCCTGGACGGCAGGAAGCTCGGCCCCAGTGATGTACTGGGCTGTCCGCACCACCCTTTGTAGCGCTTTGTGGCCAAGGGCGGTGCAATTGCCATACCAAGTGGTGATGCAGCCAGTCAAGATGCTCCCAATGGTGCAGCTGTATAACTTTTTAGGATCTGAGGGCCCATGCCAAATCTTTTCAGCCTCCTGCCGTGCCCTCTTCACGACTGTGCAGGTGTGTGTGGACCATGTTAAGTCCTTAGTGATGTGGACGCCAAAGAACTTGAAGCTCTCAACCCATTCCACAACAGCCCTGTCGATGTGGATGGGGGCGTGCTCTCCCCTCTTTCTCCTGTAGTCCATGTTCAGCTCCGTGGGCTTACTGACTTGAGGGAGAGGTTGTTGTCCCGACACCACACTGCTAAGTCTCTGACCTCCTCTCTGTAGAATGACTCATCGCCATCGGTGATCAGACCTACCACCGTCGTGTCATCAGCAAACTTGACGATGGTGTTGGAGTCATGCGCAGCCACGCAGTCGTGGGTGAACAGGGAGTACAGGAGGGGACTACCCTCACCACCTGGGGCTGGCCCGTCAGGAAGTCCAGGAAGTCCACGATTCAGTTGCAGAGGGAGGGGTTCAGTCCCAGGGGACCTAGCTTGGTGATGAGCTTGTAGGGGACTATGGTGTTGTACGCTGAGCTGTAGACTATGAACAGCATTCTCACATAGTTATTTCCCCTCTTGTCCAGGTGGGAGAAGGCAGTGTGAAGTGCAATTGAGTTTGCGTCATCTGTGGATCTGTTGTGGCGGTATGCGAATTGGAGTGGGCCTAGGATGTCTGGGATGATGGCGTTGATGTGTGTCATGACCAGCCTTTCAAAGCACTTCATAATTACAGGTCTGAGGGCTACATTGCGATAGTCATTTAGGCAGGTTACCATGGAACTCTTGGGAACAGGGACAATGGTGGTCATCTTGAAACATGTTGGGATTACAGACTGGGACAAGGAGAGATTGAAAATGTATTTGAAGACACCTGCCAGCTGGTCTGCGCATGCTTTGAGAACGTGCCCTGGTGTTCCGTCTGATATTTACCCTGTTTAAAGGCTTTGCTCAGATCAGCCACGGAGAGCGAGATCACAGAGTCAAGAGGAAAAATACGCAAGGCACAGTGTTATATTCCTCGAAAGCAAGCATAAAAGGTACTGTATTTATCTTGTTCGGGAGTTTTGCATCGCTGGGTAACTCATGGCTGTGTTTCCCTTTGTAATCCGTTATCGTCTGCAAGCCCTGCCACATACGACGGCGCCGGTGTAATAGGATTCCACCTTCCTCCTATATTGTCCTTTTGCATGTTTGATGTCTTGTCGGAGGTCGTAGCGGGCTTTTTTGTACGTCCGTGTCTTGTTCCTTGTAAGTGGTAGCTCTTTAACCCATGTTTTTGGTTTGGATAGGTTCTTATAGTCACTGTTCGGACTTATTGATGAAGCCCGTGACCGTTGTGTTTAACTCCTCAATGCTATCAGATGAATCCCGGAACATATCTCAGTCTGTACTAACAGTCTTTTAGCCTCGTGTCTGCATCATCTGACCACTTCCATATTGAGCGCATCACTGGTACTTCCTTTTGTTTGTAAACAGGAAGCAAGAGAATGGAGTCATGGTCAGATTTTCCGAAGGGAGGACGAGGGAGGGCCTTGTATACCCCAAGACGCGCAGGAGACGTGTTGGTAGAACTTAGGTAGGACGCTTTTAAGTCTCCCCGCTTTAAAGTCTGCGCCCACCAGAAAAGCTGCCTCTGGGTGAGCGGTTTCTTGTTTGTTCATGGCCCCATACAGTTCGTTGAGTGTCAGAGTGGCTTTTGGAGGGATAGCCGTGATAATTACGGATGGGAACTCTCTTGGGAGATAAAAGGGTCTTCAGTTTACCATGAGGTATTATGTATCCGGTGAGCAAAAGCTTGAGGTTTCTTTCACACTTGAAGCAGCACACCAGTTATTATTTATGAAAAAACACACTCCGCCTCCTTTCGATTTCCCCGAAGCCGCCGGCCGAATCTGCCTCTGCATGGAGAATCCACCGAGTACTACGTGCATAGCGTCATCATCCAACCACGTTTCAGTAAGACATATAATATTGCACCTTTTCAAAATCATCCATCTTATTCTCGAGTGACTGGACATTTGCCAATAGAATGGAGGGGAACGCTGTTCGGTTTTCTCTTCGCCTCAATTTCACCAGGATTCCACCCCCTAAAATAATATAAAAATAAAAAGGACTCCACCTCGTCTCCATGCGTTTACGCCTGCGTGTTTTTTGGTACAAAGGAATAGGGTCCGGTATGAACAGTGGAACAGCTGAGTCAGAGTTGAAGTCGTATTTGAAGTCAAAACCTAGGTTAGTAACTGTCGATCTGATGTCCAGATGTGCTTGGCGGTCATATCTGATAATAGTATAAACTTTCTGTACAAAAAAGTTAAGATAAACATTGACGGTCAATGTAAATGTTACTTGTTTTCCGGAGAGGAATCTCTCCTACTATTTCCTGAGTACTTTATTTTGCACTTTGCGTTCGTGCCTTTTTGTTTATTAAGATTTTATTTGAGCACAACAGTGTTTGGGTTTCGTCCTATTTTGATCTAAGGTGCTTAAATAAATTCAGTAGTTCTAAACCTGTGATTGCCTCCTGCCTACTCCTCTCTACACTACTGACAGAATGACCAAGAAAACAGGAAGCAGCAGGACATCCCGACCTCTCCGCTGTAGGAGCGAAGCTCCGCCACCACAACTCGTGCCTGGTGTGCCTCGGGACTGCCATGGACAAGGTGCTCCGGGCCGTACGCCAACACCTTCCCAGCTCCCTGCGATCATTCCAGCCACCCCACCACCATCTATATCACCCGGTCCGATCAGCAACGTCCACCTGCCCTTCCCGGAGTGGTTTGACGGCACCCCAGCTCAATGTAGGGGGTTTCTCCTGCAGTGTGACCTCCACCTTGCCCGTCATGCCGGGACGGCCTCCAAGAGGGACAAGGTGGCCTTGGTGATCTCGGTGCTGACAGGCAGTGCTCTGGAGTGGGCGCACGCCGTCTGGGAGAGGGACGGTCCAGAAGTGCAGTCCTATGAGCGCTTCACCCAACTCTTCCGTGCCGTATTCGACCATGCAACAGAGGGCCGAGAGGGAGGTGAGAGTCTCCTCCGTCTATGTCAGGGGTCAAGGACAGCATCGTAGTACGCTCTGGTTTTCCGGACGGTGGCTGCGTCCACTGGCTGGTATGACCAGGCCCTGTTGACGGTTTTCCGCCACGGGCTACAGGCGGACATCCAGACCGAGCTGGCCTGTCGCGATGAGGACCTCATGCTGGACCAGCTCATCGCCATGGCCTTCCGCCTGGATAATCTTCTGCGTACCCGTCGTCGCCCATCCCGGGGGTTCGGGTCTCTCCCAGGAACCTCCAGCGAGACTGAGCCCATGGAGGTGGGCACGACGCACCTTCCCCCTGCGGAAGGTCAACGCCACCGTCAACAGGGTCACCCCTGGTACACCTGTCCCAGAAGGAGAACCAGGCGAGGAAGCGACAGGCCGAGGAGAGCTCCTGCACCTTTCCAGGTAGGCGTGGATGTGTCTTGCTCCTCTCTATAGTTTTAGGTTTCTCCTGGCTACAGTTGCATAACCCCAGTATATTGTGGACAGAGAGGAGGTTGTTGGTTTGGTCGCAGGAGTGTCGGGAGGTGTCTCTCTGTGTCAATCTGTGCCACCTCCGTGGAAAGTCCGGACCAGGCCACCCACATCCCCTATCCCGGAGGAATACCGGGACCTACAGGTGGCACTATCGACCTACTGCCTGGTTCTACCCTCCCGCGTGGGCACATCTACCATCTCTTGCATGCAGAGACCGAAGCCATGGACGCCTACGACGCCTACGTCCCGGAGGCGCTGGCCCAAGGATTCATCCATCCGTCCACCTCTCCGGCCTCCTCCAGCTACTTTTTTGTGAAGAAGAAGTACGGAGGTCTCCGCCCCTGTATCGATTACCGGACACTGAATAAGGCTACTGTTAAATTCAGTTATCCCCTGCCTCTCATACCCACTGTGATCGAACAGATGCACAGTGCTAAGTACTATACTAAATTGGATTTACGCAGTGCCTACAACCTGGTGCGCATCAGAGAGGGGGATGAATGGAAGACCGCCTTCAGCACCAGCACCGGCACCGGGCACTACGAATACAGGGTGATGCCCTACAGCCTGATAAATGCACCTCTGTGTTCCAATCATTAATTAACGAGGTGTTTAGAGACATGTTGGGTTGCTGTGTAGTGGTGTACATAGACGACATCTTGGTGTACTCCACTACACGTGAGCAACATGTCTCTCATGTCAGGTCAGTTTTGGAGAGGCTGATAGGGCATCACCTGTACGCCAAGGCAGAGAAGTGCCTTTTCTTTCAGCAGGCGATCTCCTTCCTGGGCTATCGGATATCCACCGCAGGAGTGGAGATGGAAGAGCAGTCCAACATCAAGGCGGTGCAGCGCTTCCTTGGCTTTTCCAACTATTTCAGGCGCTTCATTAGGGGTTTCAGCACAGTGGTGGCCCCTCTCACCTCCCTCCTGATGGGAGGTCCTCGACAGCTGTGCTGGACTCGGGAGGCCAATAAAGCCTTCCGAGCACTCAAGGAACGTTTTACTAATGCACCTGTTCTGGCTCACCCTGAACCGTCTCTGCCCTTCATTGTGGAGGTGGATGCCTCCGAGGTATGAGTAGGGGCTGTTCTCTCCCAACGCACTGGATCGCTGCCTAAACTCCATCTATGCGTCTCCTATTCACGGAAGCTGTCTCCCGCGGAGCGGAATTACAACGTGGGGGATCATGAGTTGTTGGCCGTCAAGAAGGCGCTGAAATTATGGCGGCACTGGCTGGAGGGTGCTAAACACCCATTCCTTGTCTGGACGGACCACCGGAACTTGGAGTACATTCGAGCAGCGAAGAGGCTGAACCTACGTCAGGCCAGGTGGGCCCTATTCTTCGCCAGGTTTGACTTTACCCTCTCCTGCCGGCCGGGATCAAAGAATGTTAAGGCTGATGCGTTGTCCCGGGTACATGACAAAGAGGATCGGAGGGAGAAAGTGACAACCATTATTCCCCTGTCCCGCATTGTGGCTCCTGTCGTGTGGAATGTGGACGCGGACATCTGTCGAGCCCTGTGATAGGAGCCCTCACCTGCCCACTGTCCCGAGGGATGTATCTACGTGCCCTCTGATGTGCGGGACCATCTCCTCGCCTGGGCACACACAGCACCTGTGTCGGGACACCCGGGTATAGCCCGTACTATCGACTGTCTCTCCGCCAAGTACTGGTGGCCCACCTTGGCCCGGGACGTCGGGTTTTACGTCTCTTCCTGCTCCACCTGCGCACAGAGCAAGACACCTAGACACCTCCCCTATGGCAAACTCCACCCACTGCCGGTTCCACAACGACCCTGGTCCCATCTCTCCGTGGACTTTGTCACAGACCTTCCCCCCTCGGAGGGGCACACCACCATCCTGGTTGTTGTGGACCGGTTTTCCAAAACCTGTCGTTTGATTCCTCTGCCTGGTCTCCCTATGGCCCTGCAGACTATGGAGGCTCTCTTCTCTCTCATCTTCCGGAACTATGGGATCCCGGAGGACATCGTGTCTGACCGTGGTCCTCAGTTCACCTCCCGTGTCAGGAAGGCCTTCATGGAACGACTGGGGGTCACAGTCAGCCTCACCTCTGGGTACCGTCCCCAATCTAATGGGCAGGTGGAAAGGGTAAATCAGGAACTGGGTAGGTACCTTGGTAGTTACTGTCAGGACCGGCCGGGGGAGTGGGGTGCGTTTCTGCCTTGGGCAGAATACGCACAAAACTCCCTCCGTCACTCCTCCACTAACCTCACACCCTTTCAGTGTGTTCTAGGCTATCAGCCGGCCCTGGCATGCTGGCACCGGAGTCAGATCGAGGCTCCTGCGGTGGACAATTGGTTCCGGCGAACCGAGGAGGTATGGAACACAGCACACACCCGTCTCCAGCGCTTCATCCTGCGGCAGAAGGCGCAGGCCGATCGTCACCTTAGTGTGGCCCTGGTCTTTCACCCCGGTGACAGGGTCTGGCTTTCTATGAAGGACCTGCCCCTCTGCCTAACCTGCCGGAAGCTGAGCCCGCAGTTTGTGGGGCCGTTCAAAGTCCTGAGGAGAGCCAGTGAGGTCACGTACAGATTACAGCTCCCCGTCAATTACCGTATCTCAACCTCATTTCATGTATCTCTCCTCAGGCCGGTGGCTGCTGGTCCCTTGGCTAGTGCTGGACCCCACGACGCACCTCCCCCTCCCTTGGACGTCGAGGGGGCCCCGGCGTACTCCGTTCATAGCCTGTCGGACTCACTCCGTCGTGGGGGGCTTCTCCAGTACCTGGTCGACTATGAGGGGTATGGTCTCGAAGAGCGGTGCTGGGTTCCAGCGCGGGATGTCCTGGATCATTCTCTCATTCGGGACTTCCACAGGCATCGTCCCGACCGACCCTTACCGCAGCTCCGGGGTCGTCCCCAAAGTCGGCGGCACCCTGCTGCTGGAGCAGCGCCTCGGGGGGGGAGGGGGGGGTCATCCCCAAAGTCTAGCTAACTTAACTAGCTAGTCCAGCTAGGCTTGCTAGCTAACGTTACAGTCCTGTATTGAACTCTGAAAGCCATCAGGTAAATCATATAGCTATCTTTTTTGTTATACACAATGTCAATCAATTTAGCCTATGCCATGGTAGTCACTGCTAGACTGGTAGCTATCTTCAGCAGCAGAGTAAACATGTTTGTTCGTTCTATGTTTGACTGACGTTAGCTAGCTAACGTTAGCAACTACGAGTACCTCAATCTGGTAGTCATCTATTCCACCCTTGTCTTGAAAACACTATGTTACTAAAAATAGAATTGTCGATATAGCTAACTCACTCTCTGTTCGTGTGTTAGTAGCAATGATGAATGGGCATGAATGGTTGGTTAGTTGGTTCTCAGCCAGTCTCAGCTGGCTAGCAATCTTGATGCCAATTTAGGGATGCTAGTTAGCTAACAGCAAGCTGACATTGAAATATCCTTGTTAGGCGTGATAAGATAGCCAGTCTAATAGAGATCAAAACAATTAGTGGGGTGGTTAAATTGTGTATTGTTGTGTATTTTGTTGTAGACGGTACCAAGATTTTTAGACAGTTTACAGACAGTACTTTGAGATGAGGAAGGGGGTTTTGGTTGAGCTGGATTGGAATCAGTGGAAAGGTATCAACCAGTGGCGGTCAGTGCCGTTTAAGATGTGGGAGGACACTTTTTTTTTTTCAGGAGCATGGCCTTATTTCTATTACAGCATGTTGGATGACTCTCATTCATATTCCATTCTCCCAGTTCAATGTAACAGCAATAGGTTTAGGCTACTACATGATACTCAAATGTTCCCTGTACCCATCATGAGGTTGCTACAACCTAGCCTACGAATGAAAGCTTACAACGTAGGTGCACACAGGTCCAGAGACAAATTTGAGGTGACAGTGACATTCAAAAGCGCCTTGCACACTCTTGCCTGCATCTAGCTGATATAGGGTGTAATCATTAGTCCAACAGTTGCAAACGATGGTTTCTGTTGGACAAATTCAGGTATGTTTATCCCCGTTTTGTTCCGTTTGCTTCCGTTAAGAAACGTTTTTCAACAGAATCGGCGGAATGAATACACCCCTGATCACGCGTAAACAGAGTTCACTCTCATAACAACCACTTTGTATTCCTTCTCTTCCCTTCGCTTGTGGACTTCAATGCACAACACATTAGCTGTATGTGACCAGGCAAAACAATATTTCCAAGCCAAACCTCTATACACAGCCTACATTTAACATTTTTGATTTAAACTTAATTTAACTAGGCATGTCAGTTAAGAACAAATTCTTGTTTACAATGACGGCCTACCCCGGCCTCCCCCAATTGTGCGCCGCCCTATGGGACTCCCGATCACGACAGGTTGTGATACAGCCCGGGATCGAACCAGGGTCTGTAGTGACGCCTCTAGTTCTGAGATGCAGCCTTAGAACGCTGCGCCACTCGTTGTCAGCATATTAGCTAAAGTAACGTCATAGTCAGCATAGCTAATAGAACTAACTGTGACGAGTACTGAGGATACAAAGATGCAGGACGCAGACGCAGGAATCAACAATGTAAAGGTTTACTTAACACTAAGCAAGAGAACAACAAAGAGCGAGTACACGACATGACACTATTAATCACACACAACACAACACTGAACAGTCCAGGGCTATATAGGGGTGGTGATGAGATGATGAGGTGCAGGTGCGCTGGAGGTGATTAGGGTGCGTTGGGTTTCCATTCCGGTGTTGCCGAGGTGGTGCGCTTAGACCAGTGTCTCAGTAGACCGACGAATCAGAGCGCCGGAGGGGAGCAACGGGAGGAGACGTGACACTAACTTAATAAACCCGCTACAATCCTGCAGTAATGTTAATGTACAGTCAGTAAGCAGTTACACCGGTGGCAATAAATTAGTAATACCAAAAGCTTACCTTGACTTGGAAGAGTTCCAGTGTTATGTTGGAAAGTCATAGCCAGCTAGCTAACATAGCATCCCTCTGTTTGACGGGGTGTTTCAGTAGGCTAAACTAGCTAGCTGCATTTGCTTGCTAAGTAAGTGAAATTGAAAGTGAAAAAAAAGAGGAAATCTTTCTCTCTATTTCTCTCTTGCTTCTCCTTCATTTTGGAATAAATTAATTTGTTCGAAACTGTTCAACTACTGTCTTTCTCTCTCTTTGTGTCAACTACTCACCACGTTTTATGCACTGCAGTGCTAGCTAGTAGCTTATGCTTTCAGTACTAGATTAGTTATCTGATCCTTTGATTGGGTGGACAACATGTCAGTTCATGCTGCAAGAGCTCTGATAGGCTGGAGGATGTCCTCCGGAAGTTGCCATAATTACTGTGTAAGTCTATGAAAGGGGTAAGAACCATGGTTCTTAGGTTTTGTATTGATGTCAATGTACCCAGAGGAGGACGGAAGCTAGCTTTCCTCCGGCTACACCATGGTGCTACCCTACAGAGTGCTGTTGAGGCTACTGTAGACCTTCTTTGCAAAATAATGTGTTTTAATCAGTTATTTGGTGACATGACTATATTTAGTATAGTTTTATCTAAAATGTATAACTTTTTTAATGTTTTACCATTTTTATTTTTATGAAATTCACTGAGGAGGATGGTCCTCCACGTCCACCTCTGAGGAGCCTCCACTGGATAAACAACATCAAACACATGGTTTCCATTTGTTCCGTTCCAGACATTATTATGAGCCGTCCTCCCCTCAGCAGCCTCCACTGTTCTTTAGCCCCCCAGCCCATTCATTTTGCTGACTGATCTTTCCTCTCAAAAGCAGCTCCCAATGTCCCTCATTTCCCTAAACAATATGCTAGCCGGTCCCATCCGGGTGACACCTTTACCAACAAAGGTGTGTTGCCCTACGTCCCTTCCACAAAAAGTGTAAAATGCTAACACCACAACCATGTCTTTCCAGGAGACGTGCAGTACTAGCAAATCTTCTGCAAGAGGACCAAACAGTTGGTGGCGAAGAAACCCTACACCACTTTCGGCAGAGTCTTAACCAGCTGGCCGTTCACCGCAGACAGGACAAGACCAAAGAGTCTCAGCTTCCCCATCCCACCACGCCAAAAACCATCGCCAGTGTACTGAAGCCGGATATAGGACAATGGCTGCGTTTACAGAGGCAGCCCAATTCTGATATTCTTTCCACAAATTAGGTATTTTGACCAATCAGATAAGTTCTGAAAAAGATCTGATGGGAAAAGATCTGATGTGATTAAAACCAATTGGAGCGCTACCCTCATGTAGGCTTCCGCAGTTGTAACAACACGGTTCAGCTTATCAACCAGCTAATTATTAGAATCAGGTGTGCTAGATTAGGGTTGGAGTGAAAACCTACAGGACGGTGGCTCTCCAGGAACAGGGTTGGAGTGAAAACCTACAGGACGGTGGCTCTCCAGGAACAGGGTTGGAGTGAAAACCTACAGGACGGTAGCTCTCCAGGAACAGGGTTGGAGTGAAAACCTACAGGACGGTGGCTCTCCAGGAACAGGGTTGGAGTGAAAACCTACAGGACGGTGGCTCTCCAGGAACAGGGTTGGAGTGAAAACCTACAGGACGGTGGCTCTCCAGGAACAGGGTTGGAGTGAAAACCTACAGGACGGTGGCTCTCAAGGAACAGGGTTGGAGTGAAAACCTACAGGACGGTGGCTCTCCAGGAACAGGGTTGGAGTGAAAACCTACAGGACGGTGGCTCTCCAGGAACAGGGTTGGAGAGCCCTGATGTAGAACCACCATCAAATAAATATGGATATTTTCTATCAATATTCAAAATGTGTCTACCTTTATGCCTTCACAGAATATATTTATATAAGCTGTACAGATGCTAGACATTCAGCTATCCAAATCATGTTTATTTGTCAGCATCTAAACTACAGGGGAGTTTACACTATTTAATACTAACTGAACACATCTGGGTATTCAACAAGAATGGTATGTGGTAAAAGTAACATACACATCTTATCTAATGAACATTGTAGTAGCGTTCAGTGTGTCCGAGTGTTTCTCAGGTGTAGAAAACACACAAATGCAGAGAACTGTAGCTACAGATTGTTACACCAGATAATGTGATTTTACCCAAAGATTTTTCCCGACATCTTGTCTATTTCAAGTCTTCTCTCATTGATCGAGACAGGTGGGTGTCCACCCCTAAAGTGCTGAATGTCATGATGACAGCGAACTGTCCCGATCAAAGAGAGAAGACTTGAACTAGACAAGATGGCAGCGTACACATTGTTGGATTACTTCATGGAACAAAACAAGTTTTTATTTTAAAAACGGAGGATTTTCTCAATTTAAACTGACCCCCTGCAACTGGACACTGACATTTTATGAGGCTCCTGTGTCCCCGAATCGAGGATGAAGACAGCATCTCTAAGGTTGGTCGAAAATTCTCTGTGCTACACCAAACAGTATCTACAGTATCCTGTAACTCCCAGTAATGGATACCAAAAATCTTTGGTTAAATCACATTATCTGGTGTAACAATCTGTAGCTAAGAGAACTGGTGGTCATGATGAAATTGCAATTCACAAATATACATACAGTAAGAAAATACAGTATGGTCAGTGTAGTAATGTTCAGGGAATACTTGTAAAGCTGTGGGAGAAGTGTTGTCATGATCAAACTGCCATAAAGCTCCTCATGAGTCATCTGTTCTAAATCCATCGTAACGTCTAACCCCTTAAGAGGGATACAGTTCACGGGACACAGTTCTGCTACAATGGCACATGCAGGCAAAGGAATTCTGTTTCTATGTCTAGAATCCACTCCAGAAAGGCACCTCATGGTATTGTCTGTAAAACAAAAAAGAATAATAAATTATACTCTATTGTACAGTTTGAACGACAATTGAACTGTGCCAGCAGAACATCAACATTAGGGTAGACTAGTTGAACATGAATACATCTGCACAGGCATACAGATTACATTTACAACAATATCTAGCCTAATAGAAAGAAATATGGCATAACCCTCAACCTTTGCACAGTGACCAGACCGTACAAATGTACCTACAGTTGAAGTCGGAAGTTTACATACACCTTAGCCAAATACATTTAAACTCAGTCTTTCACAATTCCTGACATTTAATCCTAGTAAAAATGCCCTGTCTTAGGTTAGTTAGGATCACCACTTTATTTTAAGAATGTGAAATGTCAGAATAATAGTAGAGAGAATGATTTATTTCAGCTTTTCAATAGGATTGAGGTCAGGGCTTTGTGATGGCCACTCCAATGCCTTGACTTTGTTGTCCTTAAGCCATTTTGCCACAACTTTGGAAGTATGCTTAGGGTCATTGTCCATTTGGAAGACCCATTTGTGACCAAGCTTTAACTTCCTGACTGATGTATTGAGATGTTGCTTCAATATATCCACATAATTGTCCTTCCTCATGATGCCATCTATTTTGTGAAGTGCACCAGTTCCTCCTGCAGCAAAGCACACCCACAGCATGATACTGCCACCCCCGTGCTTCACAGTTGGGATGGTGTTCTTCGGCTTGCAAGCGACCCCCTTTTTCCTCCAAACATAACAACGGTCATTATGGCCAAACAGTTATATTTTTGTTTAATCAGACCAGAGGACATTTCTCCAGAAAGTATGATCTTTGTCCCCATGTGCAGTTGCAAACCGTAGTCTGGCTTTTTTATGGCGGTTTTGGAGCAGTGGCTTCTACCTTGCTGAGCGGCCTTTCAGGTTATGTCGATATAGGACTCGTTTTACTGTGGATATAGATACTTTTGTACCTGTTTCCTCCAGCATCTTCACAAGGTCTTTTGCTGTTGTTCTGGGATTGATTTGCACTTTTTGCACCAAAGTACGTTCATCTCTAGGAGACAGAATGCGTCTCCTTCCTGAGCGGTATGACGGCTGCGTGGTCCCATGGTGTTTATACTTGCGTACTATTGTTTGTACAGATGAATGTGGTACCTTCAGGCGTTTGGAAATTGCTCCCAAGGACGAACCAGACTTGTGGAGGTCTACAATTATTTTTCTGAGGTTTTGGCTGATTTCTTTTGATTTTCCCATGATGTCAAGCAAAGAGGCACTGAGTTTGAAGGTAGGCCTTGAAATACATCCACAGGTACACCTTCTATTGACTCAAATGATGTCAATTAGCCTATCAGAAGCTTCTAAAGCCATGACATCATTTTCTGGAATTTTCAAAGCTGTTTAAAGGTACAGTCAACTTAGTGTATGTAAACTTCTGACCCACTGGAATTGTGATACAGTGAATTATAAGTGAAATAATCTGTCTGTAAACAATTGTTGGAAAAATTACTTGTGTCATGCTCAAAGTAGATGTCCTAACCGACTTGCCAAAACGATAGTTTGTTAACAAGAAAGTTGTGGAGTGGTTGAAAAACAAGTTTTAATGACTCCAACCTAAGTGTATGTAAACTTCCGACTTCAACTGTAGGTAGGTAGGCAGACAGTATCTACCGATAGCCATATCTATCAGGCATGCTTAGGCAAATATTTTTATAGTAAAACCAGCTTCAGTTTTAGAGATTTACAACAGTAAAAAAGTATTCATCCCCCTTGGCGTCTTTCCTATTTTCTTGCATTACAAACTGTAATTTAAATGGATTTTTATTTGGATTTCATGTAATGGACATACACAAAATAGTCCAAATTGGTGATGTTAAATGAAAAAAATAACTTCATCAAAAAATTCTAAAAAATAAATAACAGAAAAGTGGTGTGTGGATATGTATTCACCCCCTTTGCTATGAAGCTCCTAAATAAGATCTGGTGCAACCAATTACCTTCAGAAATCACATAATTAGTTAAATAAAGTCCACCTGTGTGCAATCTAAGTGTCACATGATCTGTCAGCATATATACACCTGTTCTGAAAGGCCCCAGAGTCTGCAACACCACTAAGCAAGGGGCACCACCAAGCAAGCGGCACCATGAAGACCAAGGAACTCTCCAAACACGTCAGGGACAAGGTTGTGGAGAAGTACAGATCAGGGTTGGGTTATAAAAAAAATATCTGAAACTTTGAACATCCCACGGAGCACCATTAAATCCATTATTAAAAAATGGAAAGAATATGGCACCACAACAAACCTGCCAAGAGAGGGCCGCCTACCAAAACTCACGGACCAGGCAAGGAGGGCATTAATCAGAGAGGCAACAAACAAATGGATTTTCAGAAGATAATAAAATAAGTTTATCTTAGTTTGTTTCTTCTATTGCTTTTTAGCACATCAAGCTAGATTACGGAGTAGGTAGCTAGCTAGCCAGCTAGCTTTGTAGCCATGGATTGTGCACCTTCCATTGTTTAGCTAAGTAGCTAGCTAGCTACCTAGCTTGCTGGTGGATGTTTTCCTTTTGAAACCAGGGCAGAGGAAAGCAACACTCACCTCCACAAATGATGTTTACATTGATATCCATACTGAATGAAGCCTCTAAGAGATCTCAACTTTTTCACTTAATTTAAGGGGAAAATTCGCCTTAAAATGTTTTGTTCAACTGACTTAAAGTCAAGGAAACTTTAAGGGAAAAGATAAGGGGGAAATTAATGTAAGATGTCTTATGCAATCTGGCCCTGGTCTGTAACAAACAGTGAACAAACAGTAGCCCGGCGGGGAGAGACAAATAGGGACATCTTGCTTTAAAATGTCTGAGCATTGATTAATGGCTAAGCTTCTAGATTCTAGAACATTATTCAACATTCTAAAGCCTTCCCTGATTCCAGACCAATGATTGGCAGCTAGTTTCTAGATACAACATTCTTGAATGTTCCCTGATTCCAGACCAATGATTGGCAGCTAGTTTCTAGATACAACATTCTTGAATGTTCCCTGATTCCAGACCAATGATTGGCAGCTAGTTTCTAGATACAACATTTTAGAATGTTCCCTGATTCCAGACCAATGATTGGCAGCTAGTTTCTAGATACAACATTTTAGAATGTTCCCTGATTCCAGACCAATGATTGGCAGCTAGTTTCTAGATACAACATTCTAGAATGTTCCCTGATTCCAGACCAATGATTGGCAGCTAGTTTCTTGATACAACATTGTAGAATGTTCCCTGAATCCAGACCAATGATTGGCAGCTAGTTTCTAGATACAACATTCTTGAATGTTCCCTGATTCCAGACCAATGATTGGCAGCTAGTTTCTAGATACAACATTCTAGAATGTTCCCTGATTCCAGACCAATGATTGGCAGCTAGTTTCTAGATACAACATTTTAGAATGTTCCCTGAATCCAGACCAATGATTGGCAGCTAGTTTCTAGATACAACATTCTAGAATGTTCCCTGATTACATACCAATTATTGGCAGCTAGTTTCTAGATACAACATTCTAGAATGTTCCCTGGTTCCAGACCAATGATTTAATGATCCCTGGTTGTTCCATGCCATTTCCACAGATCCACTCTGGAAGTAAGGCCATGGTATCCCAGGGATTCTCAGCTGGCTAGCGACTAAAGCCAACAATCCAATAGAAATACCCACATCTAAGCTTCCTTTAGTCTTGTTGTAATTAGAGTGTTTTATCATCAGCAGCCATGGAAGGAACGAACGAAGGCACAGTTTTCATACTGTGAGATTTCTACTTTATTGTCTGTCCATATACCAGCAATTACTGACAAAACCAGCGTGATTGTTTTTACACCTGTGGAAATGAAAATAATTATTTTCCTATAATTTTAAAAACAGTGAAATACACAAGGTTGTTATGCCATACTATGGACCAGGCTTTGGGAAGATGGTGACGGTTGTGCTCGATAGACAGGAGGTTTCAGGTCAGGCAGATAAATCTCCTGGGAACTACAGGGCATGCCAGGTGGATACATCTCCTGGGAACTACAGGGCATGCCAGGTGGATAAATCTCCTGGGAACAACAGGCCATGCCAGGTGGATACATCTCCTGGGAACTACAGGCCATGCCAGGTTGATAAATATCCTGGGAACAACAGGCCATGCCAGGTGGATACATCTCCTGGGAACAACAGGACATGCCAGGTGGATACATCTCCTGGGAACTACAGGCCATGCCAGGTTGATAAATATCCTGGGAACTACAGGACATGCCAGGTTGAGAGCTCCAATATCTAAGTGCCAGGTTGGCATTAACCCTGCAGCATCTAAGGGTGCGTCCCAAATGGCACCCTAGTCCCTATATAGTGCACTACTTTTGACCAAAGCCCTATGAGGATGCAACCCAACACATGGCAGACTTGCCTAGACGGAATAACAGCCAGACCAGGGGTGGGGGCGGAGGCGGGGCCAGGTCTGGGTTTGATACGCCATTGACAGCCTTGCAGCGTCTAATTTGAGATTCTGAGAGCTTGGGACAATAAGGTTCTATCTGCTAAAATATGATTCTAAGATAATTGGCTTTCAAGTTCCGAACTGTCATTGGTTTGAATGGTGTCAGCAATTTTCATCTTGAATTATTTTCTTAACAACGTGGATTGGGGTATATAGAGTACTGTATAGGTAGAGAACGTTGAACAGAACCAGGCTGTTGTCAATAACTCAATTATGACAAGAAATGCGGATATAACCTTGTAGTCCCAAGCTCTCGATTTGTGGCATACACAGTGTTCACTTGGCTAGCTAGCTAAGCATTGTAATCCAGGAGGATTGGAAAGTATTTTTAGTAATGGATTTACTGGCCACTGATCCCTTGAAGGGTTCAAGTTCAAGTTCAAGTTTTATTGTCACATGCACAAGTCACATGCAGAGTGAAATGCTTAACTTGCAAACTCTACCTAACAGTATCAACATAGTATTACTATTTTTTTTGTTTATATACACTACCGGTCAAAAGTTTTACAACACCTACTCATTCAAAGGTTTTTCTTTATTTTTACTATTTTCTACATTGTATAATAATAGTGAAGACATCAAAACTATGAAATAACACATGGAATCATGTAGTAACCAATAAAGTGTTAAACAAATCAAAATATATTTTATATTTGAGATTCTTCAAATAACCACCTGTCACACCAACCTTCGCTTTGGCTCCCCCACCTCTCCAGCTCAGGCATTCGGCGTCGCTGGCCTTCTAGCTCCTGCCGAACATGCTGCTGACAAACGCCCTTCACTCATCAACCCTGGACTTGTCTCGTCATCATTACACACACCTGTTTCCAATCACAACTCTATCACTGTATATATACTACCTCTGCCATTTGTCTTTGTCGGTCATTGTAAATGTTACTTGTTTTCCTGAGAGGAATCTCTCCTACTATTTCCTGAGTACTTTATATTTTGCACTTTGGGTTCGACCTGTGCCTTTTTGTTTATGAAGGTATATTTTGAGCACAACAGCGTTTGGGTTTCGTCCCGCTTTGATCTATGGTGCTTAAATAAATTCAGTAGTTCTAAACCTATGACTGCCTCCTGCCTCCTGCCTACTCCTCTCTACACCAGTGACACCACCCTTTGCCTTGATAACAACTTTGCACACTATTGGCATTGGCATGAGGTAGTCACCTGGAATGCATTTCAATTAACAGGTGTGCCTTCTTAAAAGTTAATTTGTGTCACGGTTTTGGCCGAGGCGGCTCCTCCTCCTTGTTCGGGCAGGTTTCGCCGGTCGTCGTCTCCGGAGTTCTAGCTGCCACCGCTCTATGTTTGTTGTTTGTTTGGTTTTGTCTGTTAGTCACACCTGTTTTGTGTTATGTCTCATTTAGCACCCTATTTAGTTTCCTTGTTGTTAGTTTAGTGTTGTGTGTAATTGTTCGTGTCATGTTTGCGCTACCTGTGTTCGGTACGCTATTTTCATAGCTTCCTCCTTGTGTGTTAGGAGAGTTTTACGCACCTGTGTGTGCGCTCGCCTATTACGCCTGTGTGCGTCTTTTTGCCTCCGGGCGGTTTGGATTTATTTTGTGTGCTCAAGTAAAGTCTTGTTGGACTTATCCTCTGCTGCCTGCGCCTGATTCTACACCACACCTATACACAGCATCGTGACAGAATTACACACCTGAACATGGAATCAGCAGGAGCACCCGTCGACACCATGGAGGAGCGTCTCCTTGGTCAAGAGCACCGTATCAACCGGATCGGGCACGCCTTGGAGGGCGTCATGGACACCCTTCGTCGATGGGAGACCAGCGGGGTTCCCACAGCCCCACCTATCGCACCATCACCACCGGACAGCCAGCCCGTCCATCGACCGGAACCCAGTGGGATTCGGCTCTCGCTCCCGAGGGCGTACGACGGCACCGCTGCCGGGTGTCAGGGGTTCCTCTTACAAGTGGAGCTCTACATTGCCACCATACACCCGGCGCCCTCGGGATACGAGAGCGTTTCCGCCCTCATCTCCTGTCTCACCGGCAAGGCGTTGGAGTGGGCCAACGCCGAATGGAGGGGAATAGACGCCGCCACAGTCACCTATGCGGAGTTCTCCCGTCGCTTCCGTGCGGTCTTCGACTATCCACCAGAGGGGAGAGCGGCGGGGGAACGTCTATTCCACCTCCGACAGGGGATGAGGAGCGCTCAGGAGTTTGCGCTGGAGTTCCGGACTCTAGCGGCTGATGCTGGGTGGAATGAGAGGGCCCTCATAGACCACTTCAGATGTAGCCTTCGGGAGGACGTCCGCAGGGAGTTAGCATGCAGGGACACTACACTAACATTTGACCAGCTGGTGGACATGGCCATTCGACTGGACAACCTGCTTGCGACCCGCGGACGTCCCAGGTGGGGGCCCCCCATTCCACCCTCCAGCGCCTCCGAGCAGTGTCCGATGGAGCTTGGAGGTGCTGGCGCTAGAGGGAGAAGAGGTAGGAGCTCGAGGGGGGCAGTCTCCTGCACCAAGTGTGGGCGCGGAGGGCACACCGCGGCTAGGTGCTGGGGAGGGTCCCCTGGTGAGGGAGAGGGCAGGTCATACAGTGGGGAGTCCTCCCAGGTGAGTAGGCGCCCTACTTACCCAGAGCTTTCTGTCGTACACATTACATTACCTGTTTGTTTCCCACAGGTTGCACCTCGGTCCCAGCATAAGGCGCTAGTCGATTCAGGCGCAGCTGGGAATTTTGTAGATCGGAGATTCTGTGTTAAGTTAGGGATTCCCCTCCTTCCAGTCGAAAAACCCTTTCCTGTACATGCCCTAGATAGTCGTCCGTTAGGATCTGGGTTGATTGGGGAGGTCACAGCGCCACTTAGGATGATGACGCAGGGGGGTCATGAGGAGACGATTCAACTCTATCTGATCGACTCTCCTGCGTATCCGGTGGTACTGGGGCTTCCCTGGTTGATGACCCATGATCCTACTATTTCGTGGCGAGAGAAGGCTCTTAAAGGGTGGTCTGCTCAGTGTGAGGGGTTATGTCTGGGTGTTTCCGTAGGGTCGACCTCGGTGGAGAGTCCGAACCAGATGCCAGCACTGCACATTCCTCCTGAGTATGAGGATTTGGCGCTTGTGTTTAGTAAGACCAGAGCGGCACAGTTGCCACCTCATAGACAAGGGGATTGTGCGATAGACCTCCAGACAGGAGCAGCGCTTCCGCGGAGCCATGTGTATCCTTTGTCACAGGAGGAGAAAAGGGCAATGGAAACTTACATTGCCGAGTCTCTGAGACAGGGATACATACGGTCCTCCACTTCTCCCGCGTCCTCAAGCTTCTTTTTTGTGAAGAAAAAGGATGGAGGTTTGCGTCCGTGTATTGATTACCGCGGTCTCAATCAGGTGACTGTGAAATATAGTTATCCACTCCCGCTGATTGGGACCATGACGGAGTCCTTACACGGGGCAAGGTTCTTCACAAAATTGGATCTCAGGAGCGCATATAACTTGGTGCGCATTAGGGAGGGCGATGAGTGGAAGACAGCATTTAGTACTACCTCCGGCCATTACGAGTATCTCGTCATGCCATATGGGTTAATGAATGCTCCATCAGTCTTCCAATCGTTTGTAGATGAACTTTTCCGGGACATGCAGGCGCAGGGAGTAGTGGTGTACATAGATGATATTCTTGTGTACAGTGCTACTCGGGCCGAGCATGTAGCCCTGGTGCGCAGGGTATTGAGGAGACTGTTGGAGCATGACCTGTATGTCAAAGCTGAGAAATGTCTGTTCTTCCAGGAGTCAGTTTCCTTTTTGGGTTACCAGTTGTCTGCGTCAGGGGTGAGAATGGAGGTGGACCGAGTGTCCGCCGTGCGTAATTGGCAAACCCCAACTACGGTTAAGGAGGTGCAGCGGTTCTTGGGTTTTGCGAATTACTACCGGAGGTTTATCCGGGGTTTTGGACAGGTGGCAGCTCCCATAACGTCTCTTCTGAAGGGGGGTCCGGTGCGCTTGCAGTGGTCGGCTGAGGCGGGCAGGGCCTTTGGGAGACTGAAGGACCTGTTTACCTCGGCTCCGGTGTTGGCGCACCCGGATCCCACTTTACCCTTCCAAGTTGAGGTGGACGCGTCTGAGGCCGGTATCGGGGCAGTTCTTTCTCAACGATCCGGTACACCACCTAAGCTCCGCCCCTGTGCTTTTTATTCTAAGAAGCTCAGTCCGGCGGAGCGGAATTATGACGTAGGGGACAGGGAGCTGTTAGCCGTAGTACAGGCCCTAAAGGTGTGGAGGCATTGGCTTGAGGGGGCTCAGCACCCTTTCCTCATTCTGACCGACCATCGTAACCTGGAATACATTCGGGCAGCTAGGAGACTGAATCCTCGCCAGGCTCGATGGACTATGTTTCTCGCCCGGTTTGTGTTCAAGATCACTTACATCCCTGGGTCCCAGAACGGGAAGGCAGATGCTCTGTCCCGTCGGTATGACACGGAGGAGAGGTGCGTGGAGTCCATTCCCATACTACCGGAGTCTTGTCTGGTGGCACCGGTGGTGTGGGAGGTCGATGCGGAGATCGAGCGGGCGTTACGCACCGAGCCTAGTCCTCCACAGTGTCCGGTGGGTCGGGCGTACGTCCCGCTCGAGGTCCGGGATCGGCTGATTTATTGGGCTCACACGTCCCCCTCCTCTGGACATCCGGGTATTGGCCGGACAGTGCACTGCCTTAGTACGAAGTACTGGTGGCCAACGTTAGCCAGGGATGTGAGGGTTTATGTCTCCTCCTGCTCAGTGTGTGCCCAGTGTAAGGCGCCCAGACACTTGCCCAGGGGTAAATTACAGCCCCTGCCCGTTCCACAACGACCCTGGTCTCACCTCTCGGTGGATTTTGTTACCGATCTTCCCTCCTCACAGGGGAATACCACCATCCTGGTCGTTGTGGATCGGTTCTCGAAGGCCTGTCGTCTCCTTCCCATGCCGGGTCTTCCTACGGCCCTACAGACCGCTGAGGCTCTATTTACTCACGTCTTCCGGCATTACGGGGTGCCCGAGGATATAGTGTCCGATCGAGGCCCCCAGTTTACCTCCAGAGTCTGGAGAGCATTTATGGAACGTTTGGGGGTCTCGGTGAGCCTTACCTCGGGTTACCACCCGGAGAGTAATGGGCAGGTTGAACGAGTCAACCAGGATGTGGGTAGGTTTCTGAGGTCATATTGTCAGGGCCGGCCGGAGGAGTGGGCGAGATATGTGCCCTGGGCCGAGATGGCACAGAACTCTCTCCGCCACTCCTCCACCCAACTAACCCCTTTCCAGTGTGTGTTAGGGTACCAGCCGGTTCTGGCACCGTGGCATGAGAGCCAGATCGAGGCCCCCGCTGTGGATGAGTGGGTGCGGCGCTCGGAGGAGACGTGGGACGCTGCACACGTCCATCTGCAGCGTGCCATACGTCGACAGAAGACGAGCGCCGACCTACACCGCAGTGAGGGGCCAGTGTACGCACCTGGAGATCGAGTCTGGCTCTCAACCAGAAACCTGCCCCTCCGCCTGCCCTGCCGGAAGCTGGGTCGGCGGTTTGTGGGGCCTTTTAAAGTCCTGAGGAGATTGAACGAGGTGAGTTACAGGTTAGAACTACCTATTGATTACAAGAATATTAACCCCTCGTTCCATGTGTCTCTCCTCAGGCCGGTGGTAGCTGGTCCACTCCAGGACTTTGAGATTGAGGAGACTCCTCCGCCCCCGTTGGACATCGAGGGGGCTCCAGCATACACTGTTCGGACCATCCTGGATTCGAGACGCCGGATGGGGGGTCTCCAATATCTCGTGGAGTGGGAGGGGTACGGTCCGGAGGAGCGGTGCTGGGTGCCGAGGAGGGACATTCTGGATCCGTCCCTGATGACCGAATTCCATCGTGGTCATCCTACGCGCCCTGCTCCGCGTCCTCCTGGTCGTCCCCGAGGCCGGAGGCGGCGCGCGGCTGGAGCCGCGCGTCAAGGGGGGGGTACTGTCACGGTTTTGGCCGAGGCGGCTCCTCCTCCTTGTTCGGGCAGGTTTCGCCGGTCGTCGTCTCCGGAGTTCTAGCTGCCACCGCTCTATGTTTGTTGTTTGTTTGGTTTTGTCTGTTAGTCACACCTGTTTTGTGTTATGTCTCATTTAGCACCCTATTTAGTTTCCTTGTTGTTAGTTTAGTGTTGTGTGTAATTGTTCGTGTCATGTTTGCGCTACCCGTGTTCGGTACGCTATTTTCATAGCTTCCTCCTTGTGTGTTAGGAGAGTTTTACGCACCTGTGTGTGCGCTCGCCTATTACGCCTGTGTGCGTCCTTTTGCCTCCGGGCGGTTTGGATTTATTTTGTGTGCTCAAGTAAAGTCTTGTTGGACTTATCCTCTGCTGCCTGCGCCTGATTCTACACCACACCTATACACAGCATCGTGACAATTTGTGGCATTTATTTCCATCTTAATGCGTTTGAGCAAATCAGTTGTGTTGTGACAAGGTAGGAGGGGTATACAGAAGATAGCCCTATTTGCCATATTATGGCAAGAACAGCTCAAATAAGCAAAGAGAAACGACAGTCCATCATTACTTTAAGACATGAAGGTCAGTCAATACGGAACATTCCAAGAACTTTGAAAGTTCCTTCAAGTGCAGTCTAAAAACCCATCAAGCGCTATGATGAAACTGGCTCTCATGAGGAACGCCACAGGAAAGGAAGACCCAGAGTTACCTCTGCTGCAGAGGATAAGTTCATTAGCGTTACCAGCCTCAGAAATTGCAGCCCAAATAAATGCTTCACAGAGTTCAAGTAACAGACACATCTCAACATCAACTGTTCAGAGGAGACTGTGTGAATCAGGCCTTCATGGTCGATTTTGCTGCAAGGAAACCACTACTAAAGGACACCAATAATAAGAAGATAATATTATTATTTATTATTTAAGAAGAGACTTGCTTGGGCCAAGAAACACGAGCAATGTACATTAGACCAGTGAAAATGTGTCCTTTGGTCTGGAGTCCAAATTTGAGATTTTTGGTTCAAACCGCCGTGTCTTTGTGAGACGCGCTGTGGGTATCTCTGCATGTGTATTTCCCACCGTAAAGCATGGAGGAGAAGGTGTTATGGTGTGGGGCTGCTTTGCTGGTGACACTGTCTGTGATTTATTTAGAATTCAAGGCACACTTAACCAGCATGGCAACCACAGCATTCCGCAGCGATACGCCATCCCATCTGGTTAGTGGGACTATCATTTGTTTTTCAACAGGACAATGACCCAACACATCTCCAGGCTGTGTAATGGCTATTTTACAAAGAAGTAGAGTGATGGAGTGCTGCATCAGATGACCTGGCCTCCACAATCCCCCGACCTGAACCAAATTGAGATGGTTTGGGAGGAGTCGGACCGCAAAGTGAAGGAAAAGCAGCCAACAAGTGCTCAGCATATGTGGGAACTCCTTCAAGACTGTTGGAAAAGCATTCCAGGTGAAGCTGGTTCAGAGAATGCCAAGCGTGTGCAAAGCTGTCATCAAGACAAAGGGTGGCTATTTGAAGAATATCAAATATCAAATATATTTTGATTTGTTTAACACTTTTTTGGTTACTACATGATTCCATATGTGTAATTTAATAGTTTTGATGTCTTCACTATTATTCTACAATGTATACAATATT
This sequence comes from Coregonus lavaretus, assembly GCF_964263955.1. Lineage (NCBI taxonomy): Eukaryota > Metazoa > Chordata > Actinopteri > Salmoniformes > Salmonidae > Coregonus > Coregonus lavaretus. The sequence continues at coordinate 6,013,034 of NC_139997.1, forward strand.
TCAAATAAAGAAAAACCCTTGAATTAGTAGGTGTTCTAAAACTTTTGAGCGGTAGTGTATATATAATCATTGCTAGACAGCCATTTTCATGTCTTGCCATATATTTTCAAGCCGATTTAAGTCAAACCTGTAACTATGCAACTCAGGAACATTCAATGTCGTCTTGGTAAGCAACTCCAGTGTAGATTTGGCCTTGTGTTTTTTGCCTTTGCTTAGCTCCATTCTGTTTCTTTTTTATCCTGAAAAACTCCCCAGTCCTTAATGATTACAAGCATACCCATAACATGATACAGATACCGCCATGCTTGAAAATATGGAGAGTGGTACTGTGTTGTATTGGATTTGCCGCAAATCACTTTGTATTCAGGACAAAAAGTTAATTGCTTTGCAACATTTTTTTCAGTATTACTTTAGTGCCTTGTTGCAAACAGGATGCATGTTTTGGAATATATTTATTCTGTACAGGCTTCCTTCTTTTCACTCTGTCAATTATGTTATTATGGTGGAGTAACTACAATGTTGTTGATCCATCCTCAGTTTTCTCATATTACAGCCATTGTAACTGTTTTAATGTCACCATTGGCCTCATGGTGAAATCCCTGAGCGGTTTCCTTCCTCTCTGGCAACTGAGTTAGGAACGATGCCTGTATCTTTGTAGTTGTCAGGCCCTGGCCTTGAGAGACCGGTTTTCTTTAGTTGGTTTGGTCAGGGTGTGTATTTCTATGTGTACATTCTAGGTTTGTAGATCTATGTTGGCCGGGTGTGGTTCCCAATCAGAGGCAGCTGTCGATCGTTGTCTCTGATTGGGGATCATACTTAGGTAGCCATTTTGCCTACCTATGTTGTGGGATCTTGACTCTTGTTTGGCTTGTTTGTGGGTAGCCATTGTGAGCTTCACGTTACGTTGCTTTTGTTGTTTTGTCGTGTGTTAACTTAGTGAATAAACATCTATGCATTCCACGCTGCACCTTGGTCCAATCCTGTACTCAACGAACGTGACAGAAGATCCCACCACCAACGGACCAACCAAGCAGCGTGCCCAGGAGGAGCAAACACCCTGGACACAGCGGGAAGCAACATTGGTAGATGTCCTCCTCGGTTGGGGGAGAATTACAGAGGAGGAGGCCGTCCGTTACGGTGAGGTAATGGAGGAGGGCTGGAGTCCGGATCAACGGCGACGCCAACGGTGCCGACGACGAATGAAGCCCGAGAGACAGCCCCAATAAAAAAAATTGGGGGGGGGGGGCACACGGGGTGGTCGACGAAGCTGCAGGAGGCCGTGAAAGGGCTGACTGTGGAGGAGGAGGCCGCTATTTTAGAGGTCCTCCAAGACCTGCGGATCAGCAGTATGAGAGAGGAGGCCACCACATTACGGGGGCTGTTAGAGAAGAGGGAGCAGGAGCTCTCACTTCAGAAGGAGGCGCTGCAGGAGGCCCAAAGGGAGAAGGAATTAGTGGATGCACGGAGAGAGGAGCTGGCCAGGCAACAGGAGGAGCTGAGAGGAGTTAACCCTCCAGCAGCAGAGAGCTCGGGCCTTAGAGCAGAGGCTGGCGGAGCCAGGTTTAGCAGAGCCAACTCCCTGTACTCGCTGTAAGGAGCGTGTGTTCATTGAGGAACCAAGTTATGCGGATATACGCACTGTGTCGCCAGTGCGCATTCACAGCCCGGTGCGAGTGGTGCCCGCGTCCCGCTCTTGTCGGGCTAAAATGAGCGTTCAGCCAGGACGGGTTGTTCCTGCTCTTCACACCAAACCTGTGGTGCGTGTCTCCAGTCCGGTGCGCCTCATTCCGGCTCCTCGCACCAAACCAGTGGTGCGTGTCGCCAGTCCGGTACGGCCCGTACCTGCTCCCCGCACCAAACCAGTGGTGCGTGTCGCCAGCCCGGTACGCCCCGTACCTGCTCCCCGCACCAAACCAGTGGTGCGTGTCGCCAGCCCGGTACGCTCCGTACCTGCTCCTCGCACCAAACCAGTGGTGCGTGTCTCCAGTCCGGCACGGCCCGTGCCTGCTCCTTGCACCAGACCAGAGGTGCGTGTTCCCAGTCCGGCACAGCCCATACCTGCTCCTCGCACCAAACCAGCGGTGCGTGTCTCCAGTCCGGCACGGCCAGTGCCTGCTCCTCGCACCAGACCAGTGGTGCGTATCCCCAGCCCGGTACGGCTGGTGCCAGAGCAGTCCACGCCACCGGTGTCTGGTCTAGCTCCGGTCAGCTGCTCCACTCCAGTGCCAGAGCAGTCCGCTCCACCGGTGCCCAGTCCAGCTCTGGTCAGCTGCTCCAGTCCAGAGCCAGAGCAGTCAACTCCACCGGGGTCAAGTTCAGCTCCGGTCAGCGGCTCCACTCCAGTGCCAGAGCAGTCCGCTCTACCGGTGCCTAGTCCAGCCTCGGTCGGCTGCTGCAGTCCAGAGCCAGAGCAGTCCGATTCACCGGGGTCCAGTTCAGCTCCGGTCAGCGGGTTTAGCAGAACCAGATGTCAACTCCTCTCCAGGGTCGGGGCCTCCCACACCAGGGTCCAGACAGGGCTTCGTGCATCGTGGGAGGACTGAGAGGGGAAGCATCGCGCCGAGGTCCAGAACGGACCAGGGGTGCAACGGGGAGGCAGTAAGGGAGAGAACGTCATGCCCGGAGCTGGAGCCGCCACCGAGGCTAGATGCCCACCCGGGGGGGGTACTGTCACACCCTGGCCTTGAGAGACCGGTTTTCTTTAGTTGGTTTGGTCAGGTTGTGTACTTCTATGTGTATATTCTAGGTTTGTAGATCTATGTTGGCCGGGTGTGGTTCCCAATCAGAGGCAGCTGTCGATCGTTGTCTCTGATTGGGGATCATACTTAGGTAGCCATTTTGCCTACCTATGTTGTGGGATCTTGACTCTTGTTTGGCTTGTTTGTGTGTAGCCATTGTGAACTTCACGTTACGTTGCTTTTGTTGTTTTGTCGTGTGTTAACTTAGTGAATAAACATGTATGCATTCCACGCTGCACCTTGGTCCAATCCTGTACTCAACGAACGTGACAGTAGTGACTGGGTGTATTGATACACCATCCAACGTGTAATTAATAACTTCACCACGCTCAAAGGGATATTCAGTGTCTGCTTTTTTTATTTTTACCCATCTACCAATAGGTGCCCTTCTTTGCAAAGCATTGGAAAATCTCCCTGGTCTTTGTGGTTGAATCTGTGTTTGAAATTCTCTGCTCGACTGAGGGACCTTACAGATAAGTGTATGTGTGGGGTACAGAGATGAGGTAGTCATTCAAAAATCATGTTAAACACTATAATTGCACACAAAGTGAGTCCATGCAACATATTATGTGACTTGTTAAGCAAATATTTACTGCTGAATTTATTTAGGCTTGCCATAACAAAGGGGTTGAATTCTTATTGATTCAAGACATTTCAGCTTTTCATTTTTTATTCATTTGTAAAATAATAATAATAATCTAAAAACATAATTCCACTGACATTACTGGTATTGTGTGTAGGCCAGTGACACAATCTGAATTTAATCAATTTTAAATTCAGGCTGTAACACAACAAAATGTGGAAAAAGTCAAGGGGTGTGAATACTTTCGTAAGGCACTGTATGTCATTAAGAAAACACACGAGCAATAAGAAATAAAAGAGGAAGCTACACTGAGTACACCAAACATTAACCATCACTAGCCGGCTACCACCCGGTTACGCAACCCTGCACCTTAGAGGCTGCTGCCCTATTTACATAGACTTGGAATCACTGGCCACTTTAATAATGGAACACTAGTCACTTTAATAATGTTTACATACTGCTTTACTCATCTCATATGTATATACTGTATTTTATTCTACTGTATTTAGTCAATGCCACTCCGACATTGCTCAATCTAATATTTATATATTTCTTGATTCCATTCTTTTAC
>NC_139997.1:6019425-6050386 GCF_964263955.1 Coregonus lavaretus
GATCCAGTTGCAGAGGGGGTTGTTCCATCCCAGGGTCCCGAGCTTGGTGACAAGCTTGGAGGGCACTATTTGGTGTCAAACGCTGAGCTGAACAGCACCCTCACATAGTTATTCCTATATTCTAGGTGGGAGAGGGCAGAGTGGAGTGAAATTAAAGATTGCGTCGTCAGTGGATCTGTTGGGGTGGTACGTAATTGGAGTGGGGTCCAGTGTGTCTGGGATGATGGAGTTGATGCTTTCAAAGCACTTAATTATGACAGATGTGAGTGCTTCAGGGCGGTAGCGAAGACAGTACAATAGAAATCCACAATCACACTTGTAGGCGATGCTTAGAAACACGTCGTCGGGTCTAACAGTCGTCTCGCACCGAACTACACACGTGCATGTCGTCAAATCGAAGGCACTCCTTCGATATAAAGTGGCTTTTGACGAAAATGAAAATGTGTCTGCCACATTAACATGTTCAACTACTTAAGAAATTGTCTCGAATCTAAGTTGTGCCATTAGATTTCGAGAAAATTAACAACTAAGGAAGAATTTTTCACTTCTCCCATTGACATCTCAAACGCCAAACCCCGGCCTGATTTGCTTGGTCTGTTTCGCAAGCGTTCCCGGAAATCTCGCGATGTTACGACTCTGAGTTTAAAAACTCTGTGGCGGTAGTCATTGTGGCAGGTACCCTTAGAGTTATTGGGAACAGGAATGATGGTAGTCAGCTTGAAACATGTGGAGATTACAGACTGGGACAAGGAGAGGTTGAAAATGACTGTGAAGGCGCCTGCTAGCTGGTCATGCCCTGAGGACACACCCTGGAATACGGCCCAGCAACCTTACTCACCCTCGGAGAGAGAGAGATCCCCCAGTCCTCCGGATTAGCGCGGGCACTCATGCAGGGATCCTAGTTGTTTTCGTGCATAACAGGCATTGAGTTCATCTGGAAGAGAGGCAGAGTTGGTATAATAGGATTCCACCCAGAGGTGGCACCACAGGTTCAAAACAGGTGTGGCAAAATCCGTCTTTTCTGGGGCCTGGAGTTTTTCCTTATCTCATGACCTGGTCGGGTAAAACTCGGGGTCCTATTCGCACAGGGTCATAGCCTACTAAAAATCTACTGGCCTGAACAGAATTTCTACTAAACCGGACATGGTGTAGTTTTTAAATGCATTGGGGTATTGCAGGGCATATAAATTGGCATGCGTTCTCTCTATATGCAGCTATTAATAGGCTATATTTGGTTACTATGATATGTGTTAAAAAACGGTTTACTATAATTTAGCAATGGAAGTCATTACTCTATTCTTTAGAATTGCATTGTATTAATTCCATTCATTATTTTCTAAAGTAGGTCATTTTGAGAAGACGTTTTATACATCTCAAAATAGGACGCTGCCCCTTTAAGACAAATGCTTTCCAAAAGAGATATAGACCTGGCTACAGCAGGCCAGCCAAGACAAATGCTAAAGTGTATTTTTTGTAGCTTTCTTTTTGCAGACTATCAAAAGTAGTGTAGTGTCTAAACAGTTTATGACTTTGCTGATGTTTGCAAATGGTGTGTTAGAGGAAGTATGTTATGTGGAGTCCTGGGATTGGTCTGTGGGGAAAACCACCCATATCATGTTACAGATTATAAATACTATGGTTGGGACAAAGGACGGGAAGGAACAACATATTAGAGATTGGGTCAGTTGTTCTCCAGATGTCTGCAGGAGTCTGTAAATCGACGCTGAAATCTTTGATGTAATAAAATATTATAATCAAGGACAGTGTCAGCGGATTTCTTGTCATCACAGCATCTCAGCATCGTTATCTCGACACTACAGTAGCCAGCATATTGCTAGTATGTTCACTATCGAACGTTTACTTTTGTAAATCACTTTCCCTAAAATAAATAAGCTCAGAGAGTAGACTGCGACAGAGCTGGTAAATGTTGAACTGGAACGCAAAAATGTGCTGAGAAAGTGGTGTGATTGAAAAGTACTGGGGCAAATGCTGTCTCGCCACACGTTTTCCGGCGGCTCTGATTCCACCTTGTTCCGATATTGTGGCAGCGGGTCTTCTTGTACGGGTTCGTGTCCTCAGCCGTAGCCTCAGGGTTAGCTGCTGTGAGCGGTAGCTCTGTCCTTAAATGTAGCGTGCACCTCAGAGTTAATCCAGGGCTTTTGATTGGGGTTGTGTTCTGTTTAAACCACAGGAAGAGTTGGCAGTAATGGGGATCCTAATAAATACTAAATACTAGTGTCCATAGAGGGGGAGTATCCCAGACACTGCTGATTATGTCCTCTTCCTACTACTCCTTTCTCTACTCCTCCTCCTCTCCCTCCTCTTCCTCTTCATCCTCCCTCCTCCTCCTCCTCCTTTTCTCCCTCCTCCTCCTCCTCCTCCTCCTCTCCCTCCTCTTCCTCTTCATCATCCCTAATCCTCCCTCCTCCTCCTCCTCCTCTCCCTCCTCCTCCTCTTCATCATCCCTAATCCTCCCTCCTCCTCCTCTTCATCATCCCTAATCCTCCCTCCTCCTCCTCCTCTCCCTCCTCTTTCTCTTCATCATGCCTAATCCTCCCTCCTCCTCCTCTCCCTCCTCTTCCTCTTCATCATCCCTAATCCTCCCTCATCCTCCTCCTCCTCCTTTTCTCCCTCCTCCTCCTCCTCCTCTCCTTCCTCTTCCTCTTCATCATCCCTAATCCTCCCATCTCCTCTCCCTCCTCCTCCTCTTCATCATCCCTAATCCTCCCTCCTCCTCCTCTCCCTCCTCTTCCTCTTCATCATGCCTAATCTTCCCTCCACCTCTCCCTCCTCCTCCTCTTCATCATCCCTAATCATCCCTCCTCCTCCTCCTCCTCTCCCTCCTCCTCCTCTTCATCATCCCTAATCCTCCCTCCACTCCCTCCTCCTCCTCCTCCTCATCCTCCTCTTCATCATCCCTAATCCTCCCTCCTCTTCCTCCTCTCCCTCCTCCTCCTCTTCATCATCCATAATCCTCCCTCCTCCTCCTCCTCTTCATCATCCCTAATCCTCCCTCCTCTTCCTCCTCTCCCTCCTCCTCCTCTTCATCATCCATAATCCTCCCTCCTCCTCCTCCTCTTCATCATCCCTAATCCTCCCTCCTCCTCCTCTCCCCCTCCTCCTCTTCATCATCCCTAATCATCCCTCCTCCTCCTCCTCTCCCTCCTCCTCATCTTCAGCATCCCTAATCCTCCCTCCTCCTCCTCCTCCTCCTCCTCTTCTTCATCATCCCTAATCCTCCCTCCTCCTCCTCCTCCTCCTCCTCCACTTCATCATCCCTAATCCTCACTCCTCCTCCTCCTACTCCTCCTCTTCGTCATCCCTAATCCTCCCTCCCTCCCTCCTCCTCCTCCTCCTCCTCCTCTCCCTCCTCTTCCTCTTCATCATCCCTAATCCTCCTCTCCCTCCTCTTCCTCTTCATCAACCCTAAATCTCCCTCCTCCTCCTCCTCCTCTCCCTCCTCCTCCACTTCATCATCCCTAATCCTCCCTCCTCCTCCTCCCCCCTCCTCCTCCTCCTCTTCCCCTACCTCCTCTGATGACAGCTAGCCCAATTCATTACCTTTGCTCTCGGAGTTATGGCGGAATGGAGTAGCAAGCTAGCAGCCCTGTTCTACTGTGGCCAAATAGTGATAGTAGATGGTACATAATTGTTGTGCTGTTCCTCTGTGTCACGGGTTAGCTGTCATTCATAATTACAGTATTGATTGACATGATTAGAATGAGAACGTGTGTGTCCACCTTCACGAGAGACTGACCTCTTGAGAGTGAATGGACAGTAGATACAGTGGGGAGAACAAGTATTTGATACACTGCCGATTTTGCAGGTTTTCCTACTTACAAAGCATGTAGAGGTCTGTAATTTTTTATCATAGGTACACTTCAACTGTGAGAGACGGAATCTAAAACAAAAATCCAGAAAATCACATTGTATGATTTTTAAGTAATTAATTTGCATTTTATTGCATGACATAAGTATTTGATACATCAGAAAAGCAGAACTTAATATTTGGTACAGAAACCTTTGTTTGCAATTACAGAGATCATACGTTTCCTGTAGATCTTGACCAGGTTTGCACACACTGCAGCAGGGATTTTGGCCCACTCCTCCATTCAGACCTTCTCCAGATCCTTCAGGTTTCGGGGCTGTCGCTGGGCAATACGGACTTTCAGCTCCCTCCAAAGATTTTCTATTGGGTTCAGGTCTGGAGACTGGCTAGGTCACTCCAGGACCTTGAGATGCTTCTTACGGAGCCAATCCTTAGTTGCCCTGGCTGTGTGTTTCGGGTCGTTGTCATGCTGGAAGAACCAGCCATCTCTCACAGTTGAAGTGTACCTATGATAAAAATTACAGACCTCTACATGCTTTGTAAGTAGGAAAACCTGCAAAATCGGCAGTGTATCAAATACTTGTTCTCCCCACTGTATATATATATATATATATATATATATATACTTTTTTGTTGTTGTTGTTGTTGTATTTTACCCCCTTTTTCTCCCCAATTTCGTGGTATCCAATTGGTAGTTACAGTCTTGTCCCATCGCTGCAACTCCCGTACGGACACGGGAGAGGCGAAGGTCGAGAGTTGTGCGTCCTCCGAAACACAACCCAACCGTGCCGCACTGCTTCTTGACACAGTGCCCGCTTAACCCGGAAGCCAGCCGCACCAATGTGTCGGAGGAAACACCGTACACCTGGCGACCGAGTCAGTGTGCACTGTTCCCGGCCCGCCACAGGAGTCGCTAGTGCGCGATGGGACAAGAACATCCCTGCCGGCCAAACCCTCCCCTAACCTGGACGACGCTGGGCCAATTGTGCGCCGCCCCATGGGGTCTCCCAGTCGCGGCCGGCTGCGACAGAGCCTGGACTCGAACCAGGATCTCTAGTGGCACAGCTAGCACTGCGACAGTAGATTTTTTTTTAATGCTCTGAATAGCATTATGTAGATTTGAAGTTGTGAGTACAGAATAACAATGTGCAGGAAGAGAAATGTCCAAATCTATTTTGCTAATAGTTGCGAGTTTTCAGAGAACAGTTAGAAATTACACTGCCAAAAGAAATTCTGGGAAGTAATATTGTTTGAGCTCTCCGCTTCTAATACAGCTTTTATGTTGATTTGGTGAAACATTTGCAGATTCCATGTGCATGGGTAATCAAAACACATGGCAGATTCACACTCAAAAAGATGTCACATAAAGCTTACTTCACTGTTAAACGTTTTGTTATGTTTCACTGTTTCAGGATAGCAGGCTGACGTTTCTGAAATTCCTGCACTGCCCTGCGCAGTCTGTCAGTCTACTGTGATGACAGCCTTCACCCCCACATGGTATTCAGATTCAGAAAACTTTAATGTTCTCAGTGGCTAGGAGCCCATCCAATTTGCGACAGATTTTCATGTGAATATTCAAAAATCTGCATAAAACAATATGCACATTTTCCCACCAGAGATGTTTATTTAATTTATTTAAATAAAGCTGCAAACGAACTTGGTCTCTTTTTTGCTTTCTCGAGGAAGGCAGATCCAAAATGCAGGTGTTTCAGCCTAGCTCAGTCCTTTCTGTGGTGGTGGTGGGGCAGCCAGCGGAAAAATACTGCGCGTAGGGGTTGGTAATGTTCACTAGTTGCGCCGTGATGGGCTCAGTGTTCTGTCACTCATGGGGACACTACGTCACCGCAAAATCTAAGGGTAGAGCTCGAAAATTCTATCCCCTTGGGTGCTGCCATAGAGTTACATTAGAAGTGCCCATTCAAGAAGGCTCAAGGTCATTGGCCACAGATAAAATGACGTCAAATCACATTATATCTACAGTAGCATTGATGTCAACATCATACTTTCAAAATCTTAGCTAGCAAGCTAGCAGTCATCATCATGAATCAAGTCATTAATCTGCTGGAAAATCCCTTTCAATCCTTGTCATATGAAGATAAATAATGAAGAAAAATTATAGATAAAACATATCGGTGCTCATTGGCCATTGGACATAAACATTACACAGTTGGAAATCGCAAATTCAACAATGAGTGGTTTGGAAGGAATCAGTTGCTAACTGCAAGCATTGCAAAGCAATCACTAGCCTGCTATTCAGTGGTGGGTTTGTGGTCCCAAGTCTGGGTTTAAGGGTCTCTTTTCCAAGCTTAAAAGGATAAACATTCAACATTGGCCAGAAAAGGTTGAATACATTGGCCATGCTGTCAATCCAGAATGACTTGTGTGCGCTCAAAACAACTGGAAACTCGGTAACTGGGAAATCTGACTACAGTGCGTTCAAGACAACTGGGAACTCTGAAAAAAATGAAAAAAAGGAGCTCCGACTGAGGAAATACGTTTGAACGGTCATCCAACTCGGAGGAGGTGAGGGCTCTGGGAGTGTGTAACCCTAACCCTAACCCTAACCTCTCACTCAACGTCAACAAAACAAAGGAGATGATCGTGGACTTCAGCAAACAGCATAGGGTGCACCCCCCCTATCCACATCGACGGGACCGCAGTGGAGAAGGTGGAAAGCTTCAAGTTCCTTGGCGTACACATCACTGACTCACATCACAACTGAAATGGTCCACCCACGCAGACAGTGTGGTGAAGAAGGTGCAACAGAACCTCTTCAACCTCAGGAGGCTGAAGACATTTGGCTTGGCACCTAAAAACCTCACAAACTTTTACAGATGCACAATTGAGAGCATCCTGTCGGGCTGTATCACCGCCTGGTACGGCAACTGCACCACCCGCAACCGCAGGGCTCTCCAGAGGGTGGTGCGTTCTGCCGAACGCATTACTGGGGGCAAACTACTCGCCCTCCAAGACACCTACAGCACCCGATGTCACAGGAAGGCCAAAAAGATCATCAAGGACATCAACCACCCGAGCCACTGCCTGTTCACCCCGCTATCATCCAGAAGGCGAGGTCATTACAGGTGCATCAAAGCTGGGACCAAGAGAATGAAAAACAGCTTCTATCGCAAGGCCATCAGACTGTTAAATAGCCATCAATAGCACATTAGAGGCTGCTGCTGCCTATTGAAATCACTGGCCACAAATAGAACACTAGTCACTTTAATAATGTTTACATATCTTGCACTACTCATCTCATATGTATATACTGTATTCTATTCTATAATATTCTACTGTATCTTAGTCCATGCCGCTCTGTCATTGCTTGTCCATATATGTATATATTCTTAAATTCCAGTCCTTACTAGATTTGTGTGTATTGGGTATATGTTGTTAGATATTACTTGTTAGATATTACTGCACTGTCGGAGCTAGAAGCACAAGCATTTCGCTACAACCCGCAATAACATCTGCTAAACACATGTATGTGACAAATGTGATTTGATTTGATTTGAATTGCAAGTTGGGAACTCTGGCCTCTTTCTAGAGCTCCAATCTGAAGATCAGGATTCGACCTTGTTTTTTTCAGAGTTCCCAGTTGTCTTGAACGCACCATCAATCCAGAGAATGCCAGACTTTGATGACAAGTTTGATGACAAACGCGCCAACCTTCCTGTTCATGTGAGCACAGCACACTGAGGTGTCCAAATATGTCTTGTATGCTGCTGCACAAATGATGTAATATGCCAGGGAGATATGTATACTGTAGCTAAGAAAGTAATACTAAGTGTATGTTGAGTAGTAAGCTGTTAGCTGTTGGTGGTGCACATGTAGCCTATAGACTGTTTTATAGAAATGTCATCATCAAAATATTTTAAGAGCTTTCATTGTCTGCTTATTATGCCCCTTTTATTTATCCTACGGTTCTGACTTGGTGTACAGGGAGAATACTTTAAGAACGGCCCAAGTTCTGGATTCTGTCGCTATACATTTCAAAAGTGCTGAACAAATAGTTATATTGACTACGTCCGTCCTAGCTCGCTCATTAATGTCTTAATCGAAATTACGGATTGCCTCTTATCCGCTCGTCGTCCCCTTATGCCATAGTTTGTACATCTCAATTGTCAGCAGAAACCACATTTGTTTAAGCAAGTCAGCCATATCAGCTATGGTTTTTTTTTTATAGGCAGTAAATTAAGCTGAATGAACTGTTTCGCTGCCAGACAAGGCTCCGCTGATAGCCAGGTGTAGCGGTGGTAAGGTGTTGGGACTCTGCTGTTGAGACAGCTTTCTGTAGGCCCTAACAGTTTGTGGGCACCATTTGTCACAGTTATAGTGCAATTCGTGTATTGTTTAGTGTTGTGTTGTGTAGTGGCTTTGCTGGCATGCATTCAAAAAACATGTTTTGTTTGCCCCACCAAGATTTACATGCTTAAATCGCCACTGACAACAATACACAAAAAGCTAAACACAATCAGAAAAAACAGACAGTAAAAAGGTCCCCTAACAACCATCTGAAATGCCCTAGAGGCACCGATTCCTCCAATTTTAAAGTGCATTGTAGATCATTCCACACACAATGCGCAAGGAAACCAAAAGCTGATTTACCTGACACTCTATACACCAAAGGAGTCTCTAGAGTTAACCTCTTAAGGATTGAACCCTTTTTTCAATTTTCGCCTAAAATGACATACCCAAATCTAACTGACTGTAGCTCAGGACCTAAAGCAAGGATTTGCATATTCTTGATACCATTTGAAAGGAAACACTTTGAAGTTTGTGGAAATGTGAAATTAATATAGTAGAATATAACACATTAGATCTGGTAAAAGATAATACAAACAAAAAAAAAATGGTGTTTTCAGTTGTTTTTTTTATCCATCATCTTTGAAATGCAAAAGAAAGGCCACAATATAATATTGCAGTTTAGGCGCAATTTAGATATTGGCCACTAGATGGCAGCAGTGTGCGTGCAACGTTTCAGATTGATCCAGTGATGCATTGCAATACTGGACTATTTTGTATCAAGTCTGCCCAAATGTGCCGAATTGGTCAATTGATACATTTTAAAGTACATAACTATAGAGAACATACAAACAATTTAAAATGTTATGGTAATACAAAATGTAAGTGTATACACTCCCAGGAATGTCATACATGATGGATTATTAGCTTATACACTAACTTTCACACATCTAGATGGCCGGGCGGGGTGGGTGTGGAGCCATTTTAATATATAAATTGATTTTATCAAACAAAACTATGCTACATTTTATCTCTGGGACCCTTAGGATGACAAATCAGAGCAAGATTACTGAATGTACGTACATTATTTACCTTCAGAGGTGAATGTATCAATGTATCAAACCAGTTGCCGTGATAAGATTTTGGTTGTTGTGCACTCTCCTCAAACAATAGCATGGTATTTTTTCACTGTAATAGCTACTGTAAATTGGACAGTGCATTTAGATTAACAGGAATTTAAGCTTTCTGCCCATATAAGACATGTCTATATCCTGGAAAGTGTGCTGTTACTTACAACAGTCATGGTAATCACATTAGAGCACGTTAGCTCAACCATCCCGTATACGGGACACCATAGAGGTTAACCATAGAGGTTAACCGACCCTGTGAACGGGTTTGATAACTAGTCATTTTAAATCTTAACAGTGATGTTAGGTAAGTCAGAAGCTTGTGGAGCAGGGCTTTCTAAACAAAAAGAGTGTAAGGATGTGATCCTATGTGAATTCAAAGAAGTCCAACCAACATTCTGTTAAAGAATACAGTGATAAGTAATAAAACGTCCTCCTGTGATAAAACGAAGGACGCTATGAAACATTGCATCCAGGGGTTTAAGAATAGAGGCAGCTGCACTTTGATACATTTAAATTTTTTTGTCATTCCATCTGAGACAATCTTACGAGAACTTGAAAACAACATGTATGTAGTTTTGCCAGTATTAAGTACGAGTTTTAAATCAACTGCAAAATCGGACTGTAGCCTTGTCATAGCCAGGTCAGCAGTCGGGGCAATTGCGTACACAATAGTATCATCCACATATACAGTGCCTTGCAAAAGTATTCATCCCCCTTGGCGTTTTTCCTATTTTGTTGCATTACAACCTGTAATTTAAATGCTCCACAGCGGAGATTGGAGTATCTGTCCATAGGACCACTTTAAGCCGTACACTCCACAGAGCTGGGATTTACGGAAGAGTGGCCAGAAAAAAGCCAGTGCTTAAAGAAAAAAATAAGCAAACACGTTTGGTGTTCACCAAAAGGCATGTGGGAGACTCCCCAAACATCTGGTCAGATGAGACTAAAATTGAGCTTTTTGGCCATCAAGGAAAACGCTATGTCTGGTGCAAACCCAACACCTCTCATCACCCCGAGAACACCATCCCCACAGTGAAGCATGGTGATGGTAGCATCATGCTGTGGGGATGTTTTTCATCGGCAGGGACTGGGAAACTGGTCAGAATTGAAGGAATGACGGATGGTGCTAAATACAGGGATCTCTTCCAGAGATTTGAGACTGGGACGGAGGTTGACCTTCCAGCAGGACAATGACCCTAAGCATACTGCTAAAGCAACACTCGAGTGGTTTAAGGGGAAACATTTAAATGTCTTGGAATGGCCTAGTCAAAGCCCAGACCTCAATCCAATTGGGAATGTGTGGTATGACTTCAAGATTGCTGTACACCAGCAAAACCCATCCAACTTGAAGGAGCTGGAGCAGTTTTGCCTTGAAGAATGGGCAAAAATCCCAGTGGCTAGATGTGCCAAGCTTATAAAAACATACCCCAAGAGACTTGCAGCTGTAATTGCTGCAAAAGGTGGCTCTACAAAGTATTGACTTTGGGGGGGGGTGAATAGTTATGCACGGTCAAGTTAGAGTTTTTTTGTCTTATTTCTTGTTTGTTTCACAATAAAATAAATTGCATCTTCAAAGTGGTAGGCATGTTGTGTAAATCAAATGATACAAACCCCCCAAAAATCAATTTTAATTCCAGGTTGTAAGGCAACAAAATAGGAAAAATGCCAAGGGGGGTGAATACTTTCGCAAGCCACTATAGACATAAAAATGGTATCCAAGAGTTCATCTGACTCTGGGGAAGTAGGTAAAGGGCTTCATTGCAAAAATCCGGAAATATCCCTTTAATAGCCGGAACTCTTCTATTTTCAAAGCCTAGCGCCATGATTGGTAATTTACCTGTCTTATATGAGCTCGCTTGCAATGAGGCGGGAGTGGTGGCAATATCTGAGTTGTGTCCTTGCCAAAGTGCCAATTTCAGTATGAACTGGTGGGGATATTTAAGACCAACCAAAGCTGGTCTTAGTGGTAACGTGGTTGGTTATGGATTTTGACAACGTAAGCGCAGCTTATGCAGCCATGATGGACAGTGACCATATGCGCATGGAACAAGAGAGATGTGCTTTTTGTGCCCATTAAACTTGTATTTAGAAACATAAAAATTTTATGTTTTTTCCCATTTTTGTTTCATTGGATTAAAAAGCGTAACCTCCAGTCCTCAATGAAGGCTGTCTTTTTGATCTGCTCCAATACTATTGATAAAGGGTTTGGCTCATGAGACCGCTTTGAAATAAATCTCAGAAACTTTATTAAAAGATGACGTTTGGCAGCAGCAGACATCCCATTTTTATCTTTGTAGGCTATTACATTATTTTATCTCCCGTTATTATTTTGGATGTGTGTAAAAACCGAGCGGTCGGGTGTTTGGAGTGTTTATCCAACAAAAATGTTTAATAAATAAAAATGATGTTCCCCCCACTTCTGAAACCAAAGTTGCGTCCCTGCATACAGCCGTGGCCAAAAATATTGGCACCCTTGCACTTTTTTCAAATAATGCACAATTTCTTCCAGAAAACTGCTGAAATTAAAAAATATTTTTGTATCCACATATGTATGTCTTTGGTTTGCAGTTGAACACAATTTTTTTGTTGTTGAATAATCTACTAAATGTTAGCTTATTCCACAAAGAAATCCTAAAATGGCTCAGAGAATATTATTGGCACCTTCTAGAAATCGTTAGAAATAATCCTATTTGAAGCAGGTGATTCTCCATTACCTGTGGTGAGTTGTAGGTACCTGCAATATAACAATCACTAATTCAACCAGTTTGAATAGAGAAAAGGACTCATTCTCCTGTTTTGTGTCACTGTGCCACACTGATCCTCAACATGGGCCCCTCAGGGGTGCGTGCTTAGTCCCCTCCTGTACTCCCTGTTCACCCACGACTGCGTGGCCAAACATGACTCCAACACCATCATTAAGTTTGCTGATGACACAACAGTGGAAGGCCTGATCACCGACAACGATGAGACAGCCTATAGGGAGGAGGTCAGAGACCTGACAGTGTGGTGCCAGGACAACAACCTCTCCCTCAATGTGAGCAAGACAAAGGAGCTGATCGTGGATTACAGGAAAAGGATGGCCGAACAGGCCCCCATTAACATCGACGGGGCTGTAGTGGAGCGGGTCGAGAGTTTCAAGTTCCTTGGTGTCCACATCACCAACGAACTATCATGGTCCAAACACACCAAGACAGAAGAGGGCACGACAACACCTTTTCCCCCTCAGGAGACTGAAAAGATATGGCATGGGTCCCCAGATCCTCAAAAAGTTATACAGCTGCACCATCGAGAGCATCCTGATTGGTTGAATCACCGCCTGGTATGGCAACTGCTCTGCATCTGACCATAAGGTGCTACAGAGGGTAGTGCGTACGGCCCAGTACATCACTGGGGCCAAGCTCCTGCCATCCAGGACCTCTATACTAGGCGGTGTCAGAGGAAAGCCCAAAAAATGGTTAAAGACTCCAGTCACCCAAGTCATAGACTGTTCTCTCTGCTACCGCACGACAAGCGGTACCGGAGCACCAAGTCTAGGACCAAAAGGCTCCTTACCAGCATCTACCCCCAAGCCATAAGACTGCTGAACAATTTATCAAATGGCCACCCGGACTATTTACATTGACCCCCCCCCCCCCCCACACACACACACCCCTCCATTTGTTTTTACACTGCTGCTACCCCTTGTCTATTAACTATGTATAGTCACTATTTCCCCTACCTACAGTTGAAGTCGGAAGTTTACATACACTTATGTTGGAGTCATTAAAACTAATTTTCAACCACTCCACAAATTTCTTGTTAACAAACTATAGTTTTGGCAAGTTGGTTAGGACATCTACTTTGTGCATGACACAAGTAATTTTTCCAACAATTGTTTACAGCCAGATTATTTCACTTATAATTCACTGTATCACAATTCCAGTGGGTCAGAAGTTTACATACACTAAGTTGACTGTGCCTTTAAACACCATGATGTCATGGCTTTAGAAGCTTCTGATAGGCTAATTTACATCATTTGAGTCAATTGGAGGTGTACCTGTGGATGTATTTCAAGGCCTACCTTCAAACTCAGTGCCTCTTTGCTTGACATCATGGGAAAATCAAAAGAAATCAGCCCAGACCTCAGAAAAAAAAAATGTATAGACCTCCACAAGTCTGGTTCATCGTTGGGAGCAATTTCCAAACGCCTGAAGGTACCACGTTTATCTGTACAAACAATAGTACGCAAGCATAAACACCATGGGACCACGCAGCCATCATACCTGTCGCCCTGGCTCTAGGGACTCTTTTATGTTGAGCCAGGGTGTGTATTGTCTATGTTTTGTGTTCTATGTTCACGATCTAGTTTATGTGTTTCTATGTTGACCGGGGTGGTTCTCAATCAGAGGCAACGTGAATCAGCTGTTGCTTGTTGTCTCTGATTGGGAACCATACTTAGGCAGCCTATTGTGCACTTGTCTTTTGTGGGATCTTGTTCCGTGTAGGTTTGTGTATGTTACCGAGGACTTCACGTATCGTTTTGTTGTTTTTGTTCGTGTGGTGAATTATAATAAAGTATGTACTCATATCACGCTGCGCCTTGGTCCGCTCCTTTTGACGATCGTGACAGAAGATCCCACCAATACTGGACCAAGCAGCGTGTCCAGGAGCACACGCAGGAGGTAACGTTAGTGGATGTCCTCCTCGGTTGGGGGCAGATTACGGAGGAGGAGGCCGTCCGTTACCGGAGGGCGATGAAAGGGGAGACCCAGGCAGGAGAGAAGAAGCGGCGCCAACCGGGTCGTCGTCGGACAGGCGAGAGGCACCCCCAATAATTTTTTTTGGGGGGGCACATGGCATGGACGACGGGGCTGCTGGAGGCAGATAAAGGGCGAGTTTGTGGACATGGAGAGAACGCCACCAGGTTACGGGGGCCATTGGTCATTAGAGGGAAGGAAAGTGTAGAGGCACGGCGAGAGGTACTGAAGTGTGTTACCAGTCCGGTCCGGCCCGTTCCTGATCCCCGTATAAGGCCAGTGGTGTGTGTTCCCAGTGCGGTCCGGCCTGTTCCTGTCCCTCACACCAAGCCTGTGATGCACGTCGCCAGCCCGGCCCGGCCTGTTCCTTTCCCTCGCACCAAGCCAATGGTGCGCGTCGTCAGCCCGGCCCGGCCTGTTCCTGTCCCTCACACCAAGCCAATGGTGCGCGTCGCCAGCCCGGCCCGGCCTGTTCCTGCCCCTCGCACCAAGCCAATGGTGCGCGTCGCCAGCCCGGCCCGGCCTGTTCCTGCCCCTCGCACCAAGCCAATGGTGCGCGTCGCCAGCCCGGCCCGGCCTGTTCCTGCCCCTCGCACCAAGCCAATGGTGCGTGTCGCCAGCCCGGCCCGGCCTGTTCCTGCCCCTCGCACCAAGCCAATGGTGCGCGTCGCCGGCCCGGCCTGTTCCTGCCCCTCGCACCAAGCCAATGGTGCGCGTCGCCAGCCCGGCCCGGCCTGTTCCTGCCCCTCGCACCAAGCCAATGGTGCGCGTCGCCAGCCCGGCCCGGCCTGTTCCTGCCCCTCGCACCAAGCCAATGGTGCGCGTCGCCAGCCCGGCCCGGCCTGTTCCTGCTCCCCGCACCAAGCCTGTGGTGCGCGTCGCCAGCCTGGCCTGGCCCGTTCCTGCTCCTCGCACCAAGCCAGTGGTGCGCTTCGTCAGCCCGGTCCGGTCCATTCCTGCTCCCCACACCAAGCCTGTGGTGCGCATCGTCAGCCCGGTCCGGCCCGTTCCTGCTCCCCGCACCAAGCCAGGGGTGCGCGTCGTCAGCCCGGTCTGGCCTGTTCCTGCTCCCCGCACCAAGCCTGTGGTGCGCGTCGCCAGCCCGGCACGGCCCGTTCCTGCTCCCCGCACCAAGCCAGTGGTGCGCTTCGTAAGCCCGGTCCGGTCCATTCCTGCTCCCCGCACCAAGCCTGTGGTGCGCATCGTCAGCCCGGTCCAGCCCGTTCCTGCTCCCCACACCAAGCCAGGGGTGCGCGTCGTCAGCCCGGTCTGGCCCATTCCTGCTCCCCGCACCAAGCCTGTGGTGCGCATCGTCAGCCCGGTCCGGCCCGTTCCTGCTCCCCGCACCAAGCCAGGGGTGCGCGTCGTCAGCCCGGTCCGGCCCGTACCTGCTCCCTGCACCAAGCCAGTGGTGCGCGTCGCCAGCCCGGCCCGGCCCGTTCCTGCTCCCCGCACCAAGCCAGTGGTGCGCTTCGTCAGCCCGGTCCGGTCCATTCCTGCTCCCCGCACCAAGCCTGTGGTGCGCATCGTCAGCCCGGTCCGGCCCGTTCCTGCTCCCCGCACCAAGCCAGGGGTGCGCGTCGTCAGCCCGGTCTGGCCTGTCCCTGCTCCCCGCACCAAGCCTGTGGTGCGCGTCGCCAGCCCGGCCGGCCCGTTCCTGCTCCCCGCACCAAGCCAGTGGTGCGCTTCGTCAGCCCGGTCCGGTCCATTCCTGCTCCCCGCACCAAGCCTGTGGTGCGCATCGTCAGCCCGGTCCGGCCCGTTCCTGCTCCCCACACCAAGCCAGGGGTGCGCGTCGTCAGCCCGGTCTGGCCCATTCCTGCTCCCCGCACCAAGCCTGTGGTGCACATCGTCAGCCCGGTCCGGCCCGTTCCTGCTCCCCGCACCAAGCCAGGGGTGCGCTTCGTCAGCCCGGTCCGGCCCATTCCTGCTCCCCGCACCAAGCCTGTGGTGCGCGTCGTCAGTCCGGCACAGCCCGTGCCCGTTTCACCGGTGCCTGGTCAGGTACCGGTCAGCTGCTCCACACCGGAGCCTAAGCAATCTGCTCCACCGATGTCCAGTCCAGCTCCAGCCAGCGGGGCCAGACCAGACCAGGGGCACTACGGGGGGGTTGTTAGAGGGTGGTGGTCACGCCCGGATCCGCCTCCGAGGAGGAATGCCCACCCGGCCCCTCCCCTGTTGGGTTTATGTTGGCGCGGTCGCAGTCCGCGCCTTTGGGGGGGGGGGTACTGTCACGCCCTGGCTCTAGGGACTCTTTTATGTTGAGCCAGGGTGTGTAGTGTCTATGTTTTGTGTTCTATGTTCACAATCTAGTTTATGTGTTTCTTTGTTGGCCGGGGTGGTTCTCAATCAGAGGCAACGTGAATCAGCTGTTGCTTGTTGTCTCTGATTGGGAACCATACTTAGGCAGCCTATTGTGCACTTGTCTTTTGTGGGATCTTGTTCCGTGTAGGTTTGTGTATGTTACCGAGGACTTCACGTATCGTTTTGTTGTTTTTGTTCGTGTGGTGAATTATAATAAAGTATGTACTCATATCACGCTGCGCCTTGGTCCGCTCCTTTTGACGATCGTGACAATACCGCTCAGGAAGGAGATGTGTTCTGTCTCATAGAGATGAACGTACTTTGGTGCGAAAAGTGCAAATCAATCCCAGAACAACAGCAAAGGACCTTGTGAAGATGCTGGATGAAACAGGTACAAAAGTATCTATATCCACAGTAAAACAAGTCCTATATCGACATAACCTGAAAGGCCGCTCAGCAAGGAAGAAGCCACTGCCCAAAAACTGCCATAAAAAAGCCAGACTACAGTTTGCAACTGCACATGGGGACAAAGATCGTACTTTTTGGAGAAATGTCCTCTGGTCTGATGAAACAAAAATAGAACTGTTTGGCCATATTGACCATCGTTATGTTTGGAGGAAAAAGGGGGTGGCTTGCAAGCCGAAGAACACCATCCCAACCGTGAAGCACGGGGGTGACAGCGTCATTCTATGGGGGTGCTTTGCTGCAGGAGGGACTGGTGCACTTCACAAAATAGATGGCATCATGAGGAAGGAAAATTATGTGGATATATTGAAGCAACATCTCAAGACATCAGTCAGGAAGTTAAAGCTTGGTCACAAATGGGTCTTCCAAATGGACAATGACCCCAAGCATACTTCCAAAGTTGTGACAAAATGGCTTAAGGACAACAAAGTCAAGGTATTGGAGTGTCCATCACAAAGCCCTGACCTCAATCCTATAGAACATTTGTGGGCAGAACTGAAAAAGCGTGTGCGAGCAAGGAGGCCTACAAACCTGACTCAGTTACACCAGCTATGTCAGGAGGAATGGGCCAAAATTCACCCAACTTTATTGTGGGAAGCTTGTGGAAGGCGACCCGAAACGTTTGGACCAAGTTAAACAATTTAAAGGCAATGCTACCAAATACTAATTGATTGTATGTAATCTTCTGACCCACTGGGAATGTGATGAAAGAAATAAAAGCTGAAAGAAATCATTCTCTCTACTATTATTCTGACATTTCACATTCTTAAAATAAAGTGGTGATCCTAACTAACCTAAGACAGGGAATTTTGACTAGGATTAAATGTCAGGAATTGTGAAAAACTGAGTTGATTATGTATTTGGCTAAGGTGTACGTAAACTTCCGACTTCAACTGTACATGTAGAAATTACCTCAACTAACCTGTACCCCCGCACATTGACTCGGTACAGGTACCCGCCTTATATAGCCTTTTTATATATTTTTTGGGGGGTTTATTTGGTAAATCTTTTCTTAACTCTTTCTTGCACTGCATTGCTTTCTGCCCGTATAAGACTTGTCTATATCCTGGAAAGTTTGCTGTTACTTACAACAGTCATGCTAATCACATTAGCGCACGCTAGCTCAACCGTCCCGTATACGGGACACCGATCCCGTAGAGGTTAACTGTTGTTGAACTTTAACTAAGATTCATAATTGATTAAATCTGGCCTTCTCTTATTAATTAAAGGCAACACTACCTTGCAGACGTGTTTAGGTTAAATAAGGCCATGGTGCTAGTTTCATAGAGACTTCCTGATGGCCTTAATGGACTGAATGTTCAGTGTGTGTGTTCCTTGATGACATCAACAAAACCAGTCAGTGAATTCACGCTATTATGAAACCCAAATACAGATCATTAACAGATCTTTATTTTTTTATTTTGGGGATTTGTGTGTATTGTTTTGTATTGTTCAGTATCACTGCACTGTTGGAGCTAGAAACATAAGCATTTCGCTGCACCTGCAAAATATGTGTACGCGACCAATAATATTTGATTTGATTTGATCAGCAGTAGGTAGGATAGAGGATGAATATATATATAGGTGAACTTCACAGTTTATTCTGACATTTAAATATCATCTTGATCAGGAGGCCAGGTATAAAGGTATAAAACCAAACAAAATCACTGCATTTACGGCCTTTTACTGCAGTCTGGAGTGTCAAAACGAGGACCCGCTCAGAGTCATAGGGATTTACATGAAATATAACATAACTGCTGATTACGCAGACCAATAAGTAAAATCGCCCGACGAAAGCCAGAGATTTTAGGGCCCGTTGGAAAATCCATCTTAATCCTGTGTGATCTGAAGTGTTTTAGCTCTTGGGATGGCAGACAGGCCAGTAGCAGACAGGCAGACAGGCAGACAGGTGTCCCGTGTAGCTCATTTGGTAGAGCTTGGCGCTTGCAACGCCAGGGTTGTGGGTTCGATTCCCATGGGGGGACCAGTATGAAAATGTATGCACTCACTAACTGTAAGTCGCTCTGGATAAGAGTGTCTGCTAAATGACTAAAATTTTAAAAAATTTAATGCCAATAGCAGACAGGCAGATGGGCCAGTAGCAGACAGGCAGATGGGCCAGTAGCAGACAGGCAGATGGGCCAGTAGCGGACAGGCCAGTAGCAGACAGGCCAGTAACAGACAGGCAGATGGGCCAGTAGCAGACAGGCCAGTAACAACAAGGCAGATGGGCCAGTAGCAGACAGGCCAGTAACAACAAGGCAGATGGGCCAGTAGCAGACAGACAGACAGCCAGCCGATGGGGGCTTTTGTTTAAGGAAACATCCAGTCCTGCTCTACTCTGCCCCCAGCCCCAATCTACCTATTAGTTAAGGACAAACGACCCCCAGCCAACATCTTTTCCCATTGGTTAAGGACATGTCCTGTCCTGTCTCCCCCTGTCTCCTCCATCTCCTGCAGCCTTCCCATTGTTTAAGGACATGTCCTGTCCTGTCTCCCCCTGGTCCTCTGTGCTGTCTCAGCGGCACTGCAAGGTTAAATATCCCAAAAGCAGGGTGTTCGTTCCAAATGACACCCTATTCCCTATATAGTGCACTATATTTGACCAGATTCCCATAGGGCTCTGGTTAAAAGTAGTGCACTATATAGGGAATAGGGTGTAATTTGTGAGGCACATACGATGTTGACCGCAGAGGTCCCACTTTAAATGACATGCAGCTTTATGAAGGCTTCAAAAAGCCTTCATAAAGCCTTCATAAACACTACATAATTGTGTCACAAATCATCTATAACCGTGTGTCATGCTTTATAAAGGGTTCATAAATGTGGTATAACTGTGTGACATAACCACCAATGTCAAATGTGACATAGCCCATTATGTCAAATAGGACATAAACCTGTGTTTTATATAGGGTGGCATAAGCACCGCTCAATAAAGGCTTTATAAATCATATTAAATTGAGGCTTCACAAAGCATTTATAACCTTGTCATGCATCTTGGTAGAGCATTGCAACACCAGGATAATGGGTTCGATTCCCGGGACCACCCATGCGTAAAAATGGATGCACTCATGACTGTAAGTCGCTTTGGATAAAAGTGTCTGCTAAATGGCATATATTATTATGTATTATATTACTCTAAAACATTTCTAGGATGGCCCAACCTCTTTCTCTCTTGGGTACATAGCCAATATTGAACCTGAACCCAAAGAATCTGTGCCGCAAGATGACACCCACTCTAAAGTGCAGTCATGCACAGTAAAAAACGTTGGTGGGGACTTTTAAAATCCGTTTTTATTTTTTGATAAAATAAATTGTTTCCCCAAATTCCGTTTTCTTGTTTCTTTTTTCCAGCTTTTGGATTTCCCCATTTTTTTCAGTCCCCCCCCATCCCCCCCCCCCCCATTTTTGAAAAGCGAGTCAGGTAAAAAGCTTTCTTTTGTCTTAAAGGAGCAATGTTGTATTTTGAGATAGGCTTGAATAAGCTAAGTAGCCAATGGGCAGAGGGTAGCATAATTTGTCTGATACTCTGTAATAATGGTATGGGAATAATGATACATTTTCTTTTGTAAAGTGGTTTCAACAGGGAGGGATCAAGGATGTCCCTCCAAGGAACCCAGCACCGTTCCTCCGGACCGTACCCCTCCCATTCCACGAGATACTGCAGGCCCCCCACCCGACGCCTCGAATCCAGGATGGAACGGACCGAATACGCTGGTGCCCCCTCGATGTCCAATGGGGGCGGAGGGACCTCGCGCACCTCAGACTCCTGGAGCGGACCAGCTACCACCGGCCTGAGGAGAGACACATGGAACGAGGGGTTAATATGGTAATCAGGAGGGAGCTGTAACCTATAACAAACCTCGTTCAATCTCCTCAGGACTTTAAATGGCCCCACAAACTGCCGACCCAGCTTCCGGCAGGGCAGGCGAAGGGGCAGGTTTCGGGTCGAGAGCCAGACCCAGTCCCCCGGTGCATACACCGGGGCCTCACTGCGGTGGCGGTCGGCGCTCGCCTTCTGTTGCCTGATAGCCCATTGCAGGCGTACATGGGCAGCGTTCCAGGTTTCCTCCGAGCGCCGAAACCATTCATTCACTGCAGGTGCCTCGATCTGGCTCTGATGCCATGGTGCCAGGACCGGTTGATAACCTAGTACACACTGAAATGGAGTAAGGTTAGTGGAGGAGTGGCGGAGGGAGTTTTGGGCCATCTCTGCCCAGGGGATGTAAACCAACCAATCCCCCGCCGGTCCTGGCAATAGGACCTCAGAAACCTACCCACATCCTGGTTTACTCTCTCCATCTGCCCATTACTTTCGGGGTGAAACCCAGAGGTCAGGCTGATCGAGACCCCCAGATGGTCCATGAACGCCCTCCAGACGCTTGATGTGAACTGGGGACCCCGATCAGACGCTATATCCTCAGGTACCCCGTAGTGCCGGAAGACGTGAGTAAACAGGGCCTCCGCAGTCTGTAGGGCCGTAGGGAGACCGGGCAAAGGAATGAGACGGCAGGACTTATAAAACCGATCCACAACGACTAAGATCGTAGTATTCCCTTGTGACGGGGGGAGGTCCGTAAAGAAATCCACCAATAAGTGTGACCACGGCCGTTGTGGAACGGGTAGCTTTGGTGGCGTACCCGAGCGCTGAGACAGTACAGCTCCTATCCCAGCCTCGGACGCGTCCACCTCGACTATGAATGCCAAGGAGGGATCAGGATGAGCCAGAACGGGAGCCGAGGTGAACAGAGCCTTCAGGTGACCAAAAGCCCTGTCCGCCTCAGCTGACCACTGCAGGCGCACCGGTCCCCCCTTCAGCAAGGAGGTAATGGGAGCCGCTACCTGACCAAAGCTCCAGATAAACCTCCGGTAGTAGTTGGCAAACCCTAAGAATCGCTGCCCTTCCTTAACCGTGGTTGCAGTCGGCCAATTACGCACGGCTGAAATGCGGTCATTTTCCATCTCCACCCCTGGCGCGGACAGGCGGTATCCTAAGAAGGAGACGGACTGTTGAAAGAACAGGCATTTCTCAGCCTTGACGTACAGGTCATATTCCATCAGTCGACCAAGCACCTTGCGCACCAGGGACACATGCTCGGCTCATGTAGCGGAGTATATGAGAATATAATCTATATACACCACTACACCCTGTCCGTGCAGGTCCCTGAAAATCTCATCGACAAAGGATTGGAAGACTGAGGGAGCATTCATCAACCCGTACGGCATGACGAGGTACTCATAGTGCCCAGAGGTGGTACTAAATGCCGTCTTCCACTCATCCCCTTCCCGGATACACACCAGGATGTACGCGCTCCTGAGATCCAATTTGGTGAAGAAGTGTGCCCCGTGCAATGACTCCGTCATACTAGCAATGAGAGGTAGTGGATAACTGTATTTCACCGGTATCTGATTGAGACCTCAATAGTCAATGCACGGGCGTAAACCTCCATCCTTCTTCTTCACAAAAAAGAAACTTGAGGAGGCAGGGGAAGTGGAAGGCCGAATGTATCCCTGTCCCAGAGATTCGGAGACATATGTTTCCATAGCCGCCGTCTCTTCTTGTGACAGAGGATACACGTGATTCCGAGGAAGTGCAGCGCCCTCCCAGAGATTTATCATACTATCCCCCTGTCGATGGGGTGGTAATTGAGTCGCCTTCCTTTTACAGAAGGCGAGAGCCAAATCGGCATATTCGGGAGGAATGTGCATAGTGGAGACCTGGTTTGGACTCTCCACCATAGTTGCACCTACGGAAACACCTACACACCTCCCCGAGCAACCCTTGAGAGCCCTCTGGGTCATGAGAGGCTAACCAGGGAAGCCCCAACACCACTGGAAACGCAGGAGAATCGATCAGGAAGAGACTAATTCTCTCCTCATGACCCTCCTGTGCGAAAGTGGGTAGCCAGCCAGGACGGGTTGTGCCAGCTCTCCACTCCAGAACTCCAGTCCGCCTTCGCAGTCCGGTCCAGCCCGTTCCTGCTCCTCGCACCAAGCCAGTGGTGCGCGTCGCCAGCCCGGCCCGGCCTGTTCCTGCCCCTCACACCAAGCTAGTGGTGCGCGTCGCCAGCCCGGCCCGGCCTGTTCCTGCCCCTCGCACCAAGCCAGTGGTGCGCGTCGCCAGCCCGGTCTGTTCCTGCCCCTCGCACCAAGCTAGTGGTGCACGTCGCCAGCCCGGCCCGGCCTGTTCCTGCCCCTCGCACCAAGCCAGTGGTGTGCGTCGCCAGCCCGGTCCGGCCTGTTCCTGTCCCTCGCACCAAGCCAGTGGTGCGCGTCGTCAGCCCGGCCCGGCCTGTTCTACTCCGGAGCCAGAGCAGTCCGCTCCACCGGTGCCCTGTTCAGCTCCGGTCAGCTGCTCCACTCCGGAGCCAGAGCAATCCGCTTCACCGGGGTCCAGTCCAGCTCCGGTCAGCGGCTCCACTCCGGAGCCAGAGCTGTCCTCTCCACCGGTGCCTGATCCAGCTCCGGTCAGCGGCTCCACTCCGGAGCCAGACGTCAGCCCCTCTCCAGGTTCGCCGTCTCCCACACCAGGGTCCAGACAGGGCTTGGAGTATAGTGGGAGGAAGGAGAGGGGAAGCAGCGCGCCGAAGTCCAGACCAGACCAGGGGCGCAACAGGGAGGCGGAGAATAGGTGGTCGTCACGCCCTGACCCGGATCCGCCTCCGAGGCGGAATGCCCACCCGGCCCCTACCCTGTTATGTGTATGTTGTGCGGTCGGAGTCTGCACCTTTGGGGGGGGTACTGTCACGCCCTGACTCTGGGGACTCTTATTTGTTGAGTCAGGGTGTGTATTTTCTATGTGGTGATTGTCTATGTTTATATTCTAGTATTTGTATTTCTATGTTGGCCGGTGTGGTTCCCAATCAGAGGCAGCTGTCGCTCCTTGTCTCTGATTGGGGACCATACTTAGGCAGCCTATTGGCACTAGTGGGTTGTGGGATCTTGTTCCGTGTTAGGTATGTTGTTTGTGTACCTTGGATTTCACGTTTCGGTTGTTGTTTTGTCGTTGTGTTTGTAAGTCTAATAAACATGTATGCATATCACGCTGCACCTTGGTCTGACCCGTCAATCAACGATCGTGACAGAGGCACAATCAATTGGCGATGGACAGCTCATGGTGCTGATACTAGGCAAATTCCATTAGACATAATTCATTTCAACCGTCTTCATTTTAATTAGACTTTACTAACAACAAGAAGGCATTTGTGTTGGACCCTATTCCTTCCTATTTAAGAAATAAGAGGTAGGCCTACCTGTTTGACAGATGAAATTAGGCAATAGGCTGCTATATCTATAGATTTATCGGTAAATTCCTCCACTGACCACGCACTCTTTAAATATCCTGTTAAGTTAAGTTACACCCAGTCTTTACAGTGGGTAAGGTGATCTCAACCCCCTTTACAGTGAGTAAGGTGATCTCAACCCCCTTTACCGTGAGTAAGGTGATCTTAACCCACTTTACATTGGATAAGATAATCTCAACACCCTTTACTGCGGGTAAGGTGATCTCAACACCCTTTACCGTTGGTAAGGTGATCTCAACACCCTTTACCGTTGGTAAGGTGATCTCAACACCCTTTACGGTGATCTCAAGACCCTTTACGGTGATCTCAACACCCTTTACCGTTGGTACGGTGATCTCAACACCCTTTACGGTGATCTCAACACCCTTTACCATTGGTACGGTGATCTCAACACCCTTTACCGTTGGTAAGGTGATCTCAACACCCTTTACGGTGATCTCAACACCCTTTACGGTAAGGAAGGTGATCTCAACACCCTTTACGGTAAGGAAGGTGATCTCAACCCCCTTTACGGTAAGGAAGGTGATCTCAACCCCCTTTACGGTAAGGAAGGTGATCTCAACACCCTTTACGGTGATCTCAACACCCTTTACCGTTGGTACGGTGATCTCAACACCCTTTACCGTTGGTAAGGTGATCTCAACACCCTTTACGGTGATCTCAACACCCTTTACGGTAAGGAAGGTGATCTCAACACCCTTTACGGTAAGGAAGGTGACCTCAACCCCCTTTACGGTAAGGAAGGTGATCTCAACCCCCTTTACGGTAAGGAAGGTGATCTCAACACCCTTTAAGGTAAGGAAGGTGATCTCAACACCCTTTAAGGTAAGGAAGGTGATCTCAACACCCTTTAAGGTAAGGAAGGTGATCACTACACCCTTTTTCAGTGGATAAGGCAATCTCAACCCCCTTTACAGCGGCTAAGGCGATCTCAACCCCCTTTACGGTAAGGAAGGTGATCTCAACACCCTTTAAGGTAAGGAAGGTGATCTCAACACCCTTTAAGGTAAGGAAGGTGATCTCAACACCCTTTAAGGTAAGGAAGGTGATCACTACACCCTTTTTCAGTGGATAAGGCAATCTCAACCCCCTTTACAGCGGCTAAGGCGATCTCAACCCCTTTACAGTGGGTAAGGTAATCTCAACACCTTTTACAGTAAGTAAGGTAATCTCAACACCCTTTACAGTGTGTAAGATGACCTCAACACCCTTTACAGTAAGTAAGGCGATCTCAACACCCTTTACAGAGGCTAAGGCGATCTCAACCCCCTATACACTGGATAATGTGATCTCAACCCCTTTGCAGTGGGTAAGGTGATCTCAACCCCCTTTACAGTGGGTAAGGTGATCTCAACACCCTTTACAGTAAGTAAGGCGATCTCAACCCCCTTTACAGTGGGCGATCTGGCCTGTAGCCGCAGATGGAGCGAGAGAGAGAGAGAGAGAGAGAGAGAGAGAGAGAGAGAGAGAGAGAGAGAGAGAGAGGAGAGAGAGAGGGAGAGAGAGAGAGAGAGAGAGAGAGAGGGAGAGAGAGAGGGAGAGGGAGAGACCCTAATGTATTTTTGCAAGTGGGACATCTTCCTTGGTCTTTAGGTATTACCACTTGGATTGCAGCGGTTATTATACAGCAGGAGGAATGTGCATTCAACATCAGTAGGAGAGGGGGAGCTCTGTTCACAAACACAAACAGACCCCACAGAGCCCCAGGGCAGCAACACAATTAGGACCAACCAAATCATGAGAAAACAAAAAGATTTTACAAAGAAACAGATCAAACTAGAATGCTATTTGGCCCTAAACAGAGAGTACACAGTGGCAGAATACCTGACCACTGTGACTGACCCAAAATTAAGGAAATCTTTGACTATGTACAGACTCAGTGTGCATAGCCTTGCTATTGAGAAAGGCCGCCATAGGCAGACCTGGCTCTCAAGAGAAGACAGGCTATGTGCACACTGCCCACAAAATGTGGTGGAAGCTGCACTTCCTAACTTCCTGCCAAATGTATGACCATATTAGAGACACATACTTCCCTCAGATTACAAAGACCCACAAAGAATTCAAAAACAAATCCAATTTTGATAAACTCCCATATCTATTGGGTGAAATACCACAGTGTGCCACCACAGCTGCAAGATTTGTGACCTGTTGCAACAAGAAAAGGGCAACCAGTGAAGAACAAACACCATTGTAAATATAACCTGTATATATGTTTATTTATTTTCCTTTTTGTACTTTAACTATTTGCACATCATTACAACACTGTATATAGACATAACATGACACTTGAAATGTCTTTATTCTTTTTGAACTTTTGTTAGTGTAATGTTAATTTTTTTATTGTTTAATTCACTTTTGTTTATCATCTGTAAACATATTTACATTTTAGTCATTTAGCAGACACTCTTATCCCGAGCAACTTACAGTTAGTGAGTGCATACATTTTCATACTGGCCCCCCGTGGGAAACGAACCCACAACCCTGGCGTTGCAAGCGCCATGCTCTACCAACTGAGCTACAGGGGACATATGTTCCCCATACCAATAAAGCCCCTTTAATTGAAATTGAATTTGAGAGAGAGGGGGAGGTACCTTTGGATCATGCTTGTTCTATAAAAGAACACAGTACCTTTGCATCATGCTTGTTCGATAAAATACATTTTGTTTCCTACTAACATCTATGAGAACTGTGTTTGGTTGTGGAGAAGTTGAGGGGCTGGGAGTATTGCTAAATCAGGATTTTTCTTGCCCTCGTTTTGTTGTACTTTGTACAGTAAATGTGCCAAGCTGTCCTTCTGAACAGAAAGAAACAACAACAACATGCAAACTGAGTAGCATTTGCCAAGTACATTAACTATATGCTCCTTCATGGGCATCCAAATGTGCATTGTACTCGAGAAACCAACTGTCTGTCTAATATGACTATGGTGCCCACTCAGTTATTCACAAATGCAAATGATGGATTTACAATGGTATTCGGTAGCTCTTTATCCTATGGCACAGAAAGTAGTACCTGATAAAATGGCATTTACATAATAGTAACCCCGTTTGATTTAATGTCAGCATGTGAATTTTGAATGGTTCTTTTTAAGTTTTCATTCTACACTAGTTGTTTGGCATTCTAAGTTCCATTGTGTTACGTATTGCAGCTCTGACTGTCCCTGGCATTCTAAACCTGATGTAATATTCATTGTGTTACTATTGCAGCTCTGACTGTCCCTGGCATTCTAAACCTGATGTAATATTCATTGTGTTACTATTGCAGCTCTGACTGTCCCTGGCATTCTAAACCTGATGTAATATTCATTGTGTTACTATTGCAGCTCTGACTGTCCCTGGCATTCTAAACCTGATGTAATATTCATTGTGTTACTATTGCAGCTCTGACTGTCCCTGGCATTCTAAACCTGATGTAATATTCATTGTGTTACTATTGCAGCTCTGACTGTCCCTGGCATTCTAAACCTGATGTAATATTCATTGTGTTACTATTGCAGCTCTGACTGTCCCTGGCATTCTAAACCTGATGTAATATTCATTGTGTTCTGTATTGCAGCTCTGACTGTCCCTGGCATTCTAAACCTGATGTAATATTCATTGTGTTCTGTATTGCAGCTCTGACTGTCCCTGGCATTCTAAACCTGATGTAATATTCATTGTGTTCTGTATTGCAGCTCTGACTGTCCCTGGCATTCTAAACCTGATGTAATATTCATTGTGTTACTATTGCAGCTCTGACTGTCCCTGGCATTCTAAACCTGATGTAATATGAATATTATACCAGAAGATAATAATCTCTAGGTCACAGCCACAGACCTAGTTTGCGTCCCAAATGGCACCAATAGGGCTCTGGTCAAAAGTAATGCACTATATTGGGTATAGGGTGACATTTGGAATGCAACCCTACCCAGCCCACATGAATTATTAATTGACCGATCGGAATCAAGTGTATAGCCTACATGGGAGTGTATCCAATACGATGAAACCTGTTCTAGTGACTATGATGAGACCTGGTCTAGTGACTACGATGAGACCTGGTCTAGTGACTACGATGAGACCTGGTCTAGTGACTACAATTAGACCTGTTCTAATGACTACGATGAGACCTGGTCTAGTGACTACGATGAGACCTGGTCTAGTGACTACGATGAGACCTGGTCTAATGACTACGATGAGACCTGGTCTAGTGACTACGATGAGACCTGGTCTAGTGACTACGATGAGACCTGGTCTAGCGACTACGATGAGACCTGTTCTAGTGACTACGATGAGACCTGTTCTAGTGACTACGATGAGACCTGGTCTAGTGACTACGATGAGACCTGTCCTATTGACTACGATGATACCTGGTCTAGTGACTACGATGAGACCTGTCCTAGTGACTACGATGAGACCTGGTCTAGTGACTACAATGAGACCTGGTCTAGTGACTACGATGAGACCTGGTCTAGTGACTACGATGAGACCTGGTCTAGTGACTACGATGAGACCTGGTCTAATGACTACGATGAGACCTGGTCTAGTGACTACGATGAGACCTGTCCTAGTGACTACGATGAGACCTGTTCTAGTGACTACGATGAGACCTGGTCTAGTGACTACGATGAGACCTGGTCTAGTGACTACGATGAGACCTGGTCTAGTGACTACGATGAGACCTGTCCTAGTGACTACGATGAGACCTGTCCTAGTGACTACGATGAGACCTGGTCTAGTGACTACGATGAGACCTGGTCTAGTGACTACGATGAGACCTGGTCTAGTGACTACGATGAGACCTGTCCTAGTGACTACGATGAGACCTGGTCTAGTGACTACGATGAGACCTGGTCTAGTGACTACGATGAGACCTGGTCTAGTGACTACGATGAGACCTGGTCTAGTGACTACGATGAGACCTGGTCTAGTGACTACAATGAGACCTGTTCTAATGACTACGATGAGACCTGGTCTAGTGACTACGATGAGACCTGGTCTAATGACTACGATGAGACCTGGTGTAGGGACTACGATGAGACCTGGTCTAATGACTACGATGAGACCTGTTCTAGTGACTACGATGAGACCTGGTCTAGTGACTACGATGAGACCTGGTCTAGTGACTACGATGAGACCTGGTCTAGTGACTACGATAAGACCTGTTCTAGTCACTTGGTTAAATTGTGACATTGTGAATTAGGAAAGTCAATTCCAGTGCAAGCATCAGGTAGCCTAGTGGGTAGGAGCAAATCCATCTCTGAAAAGTTCAACCAGATCAAACTAAATGTCAGTAGATAGCAAAAGCCTGTAACTGAAAGGTCGCTGGGTCGAATCCCCGAGCCGACTATGTGAAAAATCTGTCTATGTGCACTTGAGCAAGGCACTTAACCCTAATTGCTCCTGTAAGTCACTCTGGATAAGAGCTAAATGACTAAAATATAAGCCTATATCTAGATATCACTTTACAGGTGTGACTTCTAAAGGGGATATGGGCTGTGCTAACACTTTACAGGTGTCACTTCTAAAAGGTATATGGGCTGTGCTAACACTTTACAGGTGTCACTTATAAAGGGGATATGGGCTGTGCTAACACTTTACAGGTGTCATTTCTAAACGGGATATGGGCTGTGCTAACACTTTACAGGTGTCACTTCTAAAGGGGATATGGGCTGTGCTAACATTTTACAGGTGTCACTTCTAAAGGGGATATGGGCTGTGCTAACACTTTAGAGGTGTCACTTCTGAAGGGGATATGGGCTGTGCTAACATTTTACAGGTGTCACTTCTAAAGGGGATATGGGCTGTGCTAACACTTTACAGGTGTCACTTATAAAGGGGATATGGGCTGTGCTAACACTTTACAGGTGTCATTTCTAAACGGGATATGGGCTGTGCTAACACTTTACAGGTGTCACTTCTAAAGGGGATATGGGCTGTGCTAACACTTTACAGGTGTAACTTCTAAAAGGGATATGGGCTGTGCTAACACTTTACAGGTGTCACTTCTAAAAGGGATATGGGCTGTGCTAACACTTTACAGGTGTCACTTCTAAAGGGGATATGGGCTGTGCTAACACTTTACAGGTGTCACTTCTAAAGGGGATATGGGCTGTGCTAACACTTTACAGGTGTCACTTCTAAAGGGGATATGGGCTGCAGAACGTAGACTAGTTGTTATGCTAAGAGTCAGACTGACACAATACGCTCAAATACTGCAATCAATACTACTTTAACTGGCAAGATTTACTGCAAGGTCAACTGAAGACCTAGGATTTATTGATAGTCTGTGTTAAATTACACTTTGTAACAACAATATAGCTCAAGTCAGATGGTTGGACAGGCAGTCTGGCCAACTATAAATATATAATGGAAAGTCTGACTAGACGCTATATCTCAGTCACTAATCCCTAACCTGTTTAAGTGACATCATTTTGCGTTGTGTGACACAACAGGGTAGGTGAAAGCAGAGATACATGGAGAGAGAGAGAGAAACAGAGAGAGTGAGGTGAGGGGTCACAGAGAGAGAGAGAGAGAGAGAGAGAGAGAGAGAGAGAGAGAGAGAGAGAGAGAGAGAGAGAGAGAGAGAGAGAGAGAGAGAGAGAGAGAGAGAGAGAGAGGGGGGGGGGGGGGTCACAGAGAGAGAGAGAGAGAGAGGGGGGGGGGGGGGGGGGGGGGGGGGGGGGTCAAAGAGAGCAGAAGAGGGAGGGAGATAGGAAGAGAGAAACCGAGAAACCTAACAGCCAGTCTTACTCAAAGCTGCCATTTGCTCTGCTAACCTAAATCCATCTCTGAAAAGTTCAACCAGATCAAAATAAATGTCAGTAGATAGTAGTAGTAAATGTCCCAGCAATTGCAGAGATGTGACTCAACAATGTATGCTGAGAATAAATGGATACTTGGAAAACTGCTTTATTAAAGTACTCTATCCAAACCTCTACTATAAATGACATCATTTTCTAAGATTTCACCT
>NC_139997.1:6050586-6084385 GCF_964263955.1 Coregonus lavaretus
AGTCAGGTGGAGGGGCAGGGTTCTTCCTGCCGTAGTGCCCTTGAGCAAGGCACTTAATCCCAAGCGTGAAGGCACTTAACCCAGAACCTGTACCTCCAACCTCAGGGTGGATGGGCTGATCAAGGAAAAATAAGAATTTCTGTTCTCGCACAGACAGTGGACAAAGTATGCTTATTTTTCTTGGTGGATATTAGACATTGATATTAACAGTAATTCTTGGTGGATATTAGACATTGATATTAACAGTAATTCTTGGTAGATATTAGACACGGACATCAACAATAATAGTTCAAAACTTATACTTGAACGAACTGGGCCACAGGTTAAAAGACAAGGTGGGTAGGTACAGCACCGGTCTCAATGAGAACTGGGCCACAGGCTAAAAGGCAAGGTGGGTAGGTACATCACCGGTTTCAATGAGAACTGGGCCAAAGCCCTGTTTTCATTTTTTAACTCCTTGTGAAATGTAGCAAGACATCTCATCTCACTTTCAAGGCAATAAGAGAGCATGATTGTCTTGAGCTAAACACATTACCTGCTTTACACACAAACACTTCCTCCCCCCCACACACGCACGGCTACAGAACAGCCTTTCTAGAACCCCTGTCCTGTACTGTCAGGTGGTTGAATCTGGCTTTTCTATCAAGGTTTTCTATCAGTAACTCTTCTCTCCAGTGTCTCCTTTAGGCATCCTTTAGGGATCCTTTAGGCATCTCTGTGTGGGTCAGTTTACCACCCAGGAAACGAGGAAACTCCCAGCTCTGCTGCGCTGACACTGTGCTATTGATTGGTGCTTTCCAGTTACAGCTCAGCAAACAGAAATAGTCTCAGGGTTTCAGTCGCCTGCCAGGTTACTGGGCAGCCTCCTCAGTCAGTGGTGACGGATGCTGTACTGTAACCAGGCTTTCAGGCGAATTAACTTTCAGAGCAGGTACAAGTCCACTGATGGATTCCTTTAAATGTTTCACCTTTATGGAAATGGCCCCATGCAGTTTTATTTCACTACCGTTATCCCATCGCTAGGCTACTAGAGTGCAGGAGCTCACACGAAACATGTGAGTCCATCGGAGCGGCATTAAAATATGTCGCTAATCAAGCAAGGTGCTTTGTCGCAAGCTAGCTAGCAGGGGGTAGGAGGGAGGGACACAAATCACCCTCACTGACATATACACACACACAAACACACACAGAGGAGAGGGTATACTCTGTCCTCAGCGAGCAGATAAATCCTGCCATATCTCAGTGTAACGGTGTGCAGGATAGGACACACACACACACACACACACACACACACACACACACACACACACACACACACACACACACACACACCAGGACAGAACATTGCAGCAGCCCAGCAGCAGCAGCTGGGCAGGACATGTGAACAGCTAGTCGCCAAATAGGGAATGCGCTATATCATGATTGATAAGCCCAAACATAGTCTTAATTGAAGTGAGCGGGCCAGCCAGCCATGTCAGCCAGCCAGGGATGTCAGCCAGCCAGCCAACCAGGCATGTCAGCCAGCCAGCCAGCCAGCCAGCCAGGCATGTCAGCCAGCCAGCCAGGCATGTCAGCCAGCCAGCCAGGCATGTCAGCCAGCCAGCCAGGCATGTCAGCCAGCCAGCCAGCCAGCCAGCCAGCCAGGCATGTCAGTCAGCCGGCCAGGCATGTCAACCAGCCAGCAAGGCATGTCAGCCAGCCAGGCATGTCAGCCAGGCATGTCAGCCAGCCAGCCAGCCAGCCAGGCATGTCAGCCAGCCAGCCAGGCATGTCAGCAAGCCGGCCAGGCATGTCAACCAGCCAGCCAGGCATGTCAGCCAGCCGGCCAGGCATGTCAGCCAGCCAGCCAGCCAGGCATGTCAGCCAGTCAGCCAGCCAGCCAGGCATAAGGTGAATGCACCTATTTGTAAGTCGCTCTGGATAAGAGCGTCTGCTAAATGACGTAAATGTAAATGTAAATGTCAGCCAGCCAGGTATGTCAGCCAGCCAGGCATGTCAGCCACAGTTTACAAATATGTTTTTTCTCCTTTCTCCACTCTTTGTCTGTGTTCTCTCTCTCTCTCTCTCTCTCTCTCTGACGATCTTATAAAATCTCTCTCCCTTTCTCTCTATATCCCCCCCTCTCTCTCTCTCTCTGACGAACTTATAATATCGCTCTCCCTTTCTCTCTATATCCCCCTCTCCCCCCTCCTCTCTCCCTCTCTCTCTCTCTCCCTCTCTCTCTCTCTCTCTCTCTCTCTCTCCCCCTTTCTTTTTCATATTTGTGGCTTACCCAAATTCTCTTATGCAACAAAAAACCTGTCTTGATATATTATCTGAGCTTCATCATTACACTAATAACTTTACAAAACACATGGTGAACAGCTGGTGGAAATATCGGTCCAAATGCCCCCTCCCTCCATCCCTTCTAGCAGCATCATTACCCAAGGTCAGCATCAACACAGAATGTGTTTTCCCTACATAGTGTACTACTTTTGACCAGGACACTATGTAGGGAATAGGGTGCCATTTGGGACGCAGCCAGAGAGATGTTACACCACTGTTCTCTCTCTCATCTCATTATGTCATATATATTATTTAGTTATTTATGATATTTGCTTAAAATGTATGTTAATTTTCCAATTGGATGCTGCACCACCTGT
Source organism: Coregonus lavaretus (assembly GCF_964263955.1). Lineage (NCBI taxonomy): Eukaryota > Metazoa > Chordata > Actinopteri > Salmoniformes > Salmonidae > Coregonus > Coregonus lavaretus. The sequence goes on from NC_139997.1 coordinate 6,053,229, forward strand.
TGTATTCTACCAATGGGCATTCGCCCTCAACACAGATTTGACACACGATCATTCGACACACGATTCATTCATTCATCAAATGACAATAAAATGACAGTGATCATACGATCACACACCAACTGCCACCGAGTAGCTTTTTCTTCACAGTCAAATTAACTCCCAAAGATTCGAAACGAGTTATCAAAAATGGATATTAGACCTAAGCGATAATATTTCCAAAAACATAAAGATAATTTAGTCTCGAATGAGCTTGGAAAAACAAGCAGTGGTATAGAATGGTAAATGGACCAGTGTACCAGGACAGCGTCTCTTTATTATTTTAATTGAACCTTTATTTTAACTGGGAAGAGCACAGCGCCGTCGGCAAAACGAATCACTTTATGGGTGTTATAGTAAAGACCATAGGCAGCTCGTGAGTTTCAAGTTTGTGGAAGCTTACAATTTATCCTACAATTTCTACGGATCTGCGTGCCAGTTATGATTATTTTTTTTATATGCGCATTTTGGTGGAACAGTTTCATTTCAATAATAACGTTTTCGTTTATCAAAATCATTGTCACATGGTTAATCGTACAAATTTTAATTAAAATGATAAAAAACTAAAAGTAAAAATGCAACTAAGGCGAGAGCACCATCGTCTGCCATATGGACACATTGATACACTGTGGTCCATTGGCGGCTAAAGAAATTAGTATATATAACTCAGAGATAGCCTAAAGGCCAATGCAGAAGTAGCCTATAACTTCCATCATCAACTAAATAAAATACATAGGCCTAAAGCAACAAATAAAAACATCCTGATGAAAATTCTGCTCCTCCCTTTCTATCTGTCTTGACTTGAACCATCACTAGCGAAGTGCAACATTGTATCAAATCAATCAACTAGATCAGTCCTGAAGCCGTCTCTAGCAAACTTGCAACATTGTATCAACTAGCCTATTCTGGGCCCTCAGTTTCCCATGCCAGTGAGCTCGGGTCAGACAGCTGTTTTTTTTAAGACGTTTCCACTGGATATATGGAATCATCATATCATGATCATTTGCTCTTTCACACTGAGGCTTGGTGATTATCGAGGGAGTCCGGGAGCGTGGGAAAGATTTTTCAAATACTGAAGAACTATCATTTGCAATGATAGACTTCGTTTACAATGTGTGAGGTGAAGAAAAAATAGCCAGGTAGGGCTACTGCAGAGCATGCTGCTCAGACATGCTCTCCCTCAACATGATCAGCACAGAGAAACCAGACACGTGCTCATTGCTCTGACGGAGCACTCCGAACAAAAGACAGTGAAAAGATTGACAAAGCTCTTAATGGTTATGAAATAAACCTAAACTTGTTTCTCACATGTGTAGCAGGTTGTGAACTCCGCAAACAACGTTTCCACTCGAGAATGAGAATGGTAAATGACTGTAATTAATACATGCATTAACAGAAATGTATGTAACCAAATGAAGAGCGATTAACGGTACATTTACTAGGCCTACTGGTGACAGGTTTTATTTTATTTTTATTTTACCTTTATTTAACAAGTCAGTAATGGGGAATTGATAACAAATAAACCATCAAAGGGCAAACAATTCACACAATGATGCTGTCTGGCCAGAAATAGTGTGACATGCCATCCTCTTTTTTTGGTCCAGACAGCATCAGATAATGGTCTACACGTACTGAGATAGAGGGGAGCTGTTTCGCTCGCTCAGATGCTTTATCTGAGATTGATGCGTCTTTCTGTTGGCGTTACGTCTCGGTCAAATAAATGATCAATATTTCAATATTTTATTTGGACGGGCATGGAGGTACGGTAGGGCGGGCCAGGCCCCTTAAGGTCCGTCCATAACACGGACCCTGGAAGCGCACATGTAAGCACATACCAGTGAGGTGACAGTGAGACATGGTCCGGGCACAAGGTAACCCAACAGGGTAACCCCAAATCAAACAAATGTTTCCCCCGGGGCCACATTCGGTCTTCAACGAGGTCCAGACAGCCACATTGAAAATGTGATATATTTCCTCGCCATCAAAATTTGCAAAAAATAGTCCTCTATCTATCTATCGTTTTTTGAATGTTTGATTCCTAACGGTCTAGCTTTCATTTCATTTGAATTTTAAATGCTCCCTGACGGTCTAGCTTTCATTTCGGTGTTTATCAGCCATCTGGACCCTGTGCCCGGCCCATGTCTCACTGTCACCTCACTTGTATGTGCTTACAGGTGCGCTTACAGGGAGGTCACCTGACACTTGTCTGAAACTCTAGAGCAGCACCCAGCTCACCCCATAGAGGACAGGACGATGGCCAAGAGAGGATTAGGTAGCTGATTACATAGTGGCCGCTTCTCAAGGGCAAACAAGGACTTTCAGAAGTCTGCTGGATTTGTGTAAGGGATTTTCCTTTTGTTAAAGTAAATTAATAAATATTGAGATTAGTTAAATTCATACATTTACATACTTTATATTTGCATATATGTGAGACTGAAAGCTCCCATCATTGAGGATAAAGCCATGTGAAGGAAATTGTTCAGCTAATGAAGTTAATGACCATAGTGTCACTGGTAACCTTTAACTTCAGACAGTAAAACCCCCTAAGGCACCTAAAGGACTCTCAGACCATGAGAAACAAGATTCTCTGGTCTGATGAAACCAAGATTGAACTCTTTGGCCTGAATGCCAAGCGTCACGTCTGAAGGAAACCTGGCACCATCCCTACGGTGAAGCATGGTGGTGGCAGGATCATGCTGTGGGGATGTTTTTCAGCGGCAGGGACTGGGTCCTGGCACCATCCCTACGGTGAAGCATGGTGGTGGCAGGATCATGCTGTGGGGATGTTTTTCAGCGGCAGGGACTGGGAAACTAGTCAGGATCGAGGCAAAGATGAACGGAGCAAAGTACAGAGAGATACTTGATGAAAACCTGCTCCACAGCACTCAGGACCTCAGACTGGGGCGTAGGTTCACCTTCCAACAGGACAACGACCCTACACACACAGCCAAGACAACGTAGGAGTGGCTTCAGGACAAGTCTCTGAATGTCCTTGAGTGGCCCAGCCAGAGCCCGGACTTGAACCCGATCGAACGTCTCTGGAGAGACCTGAAAATAGCTGTGCAGCAACGCTCCCCATCCAACCTGACAGAGCTTGAGAGGATCTGCAGAGAAGAATGGGAGAAACTCCCCAAATACAGGTGTGCCAAGATTGTAGTGTCATACCCAAGAAGACTCAAGGCTGTAATCGCTGCCAAAGGTGCTTCAACAAAGTACTGAGTAAAGGTTCTGAATACTTATGTAAATGTCATATTTCAGTTTTTATTTTTTATAAATTAGCAAACATTTCAAGGGAACCCGTTTTTGCTTTGTCATTATGGGGTATTGTGTGTAGATTGATGAGGTGAAAAAAAACAATTTAGTCAATTTTAGAATAAGGCTGTAACCTAACAAAATGTGGAAAAGGTCAAGGGGTCTGAATACTTTCCGAAGGCACAGGTGTGTGCCTTTCCAAATCATGTCCAATCAATTTAATTTGCCACATCTCAAGGATGATCAATGGAAACAGGATGCACCTGAGCTCAATTTCGAGTCTCATAGCAAAGGGTCTGAATACTTATGTAAATCAGGTTTTTAACTTTTTAAATTTTTAATACATTTGCAAAAATTTCTAAAAACATGTTTTCACTTTGTCATTATGGGGTATTGTGTGTAGATTGCTGAGGATTTATTTTTACTTAATCCATTTTAAAATAAGGCTGTAATGTAGCAAAATGTGGAAAATGGAAGGGGTCTGAATACTTTCCCAATGCACTGTATGTAACACTTCAGCATCTGCGGTGAAAGGTGACAGAGCTAGAGCGGTGTTTGTCAGACCATGAGACATCCCGAAAATCGGTCTGTAGAGGTCCGAACGGGTAGAAAAGCCTAGAAACTATTAGGACTTCTATATAGTGTAAAGGTGAGACTCTCACAAACACGTACATGTTTTGCTCTAGGACACCCACAGACCTCACAAGACTCGTCTGAAGGTACCCCGGTACCAGTCGGAAAAAATTATGGAAGTATATATGGACACTGCTTAGTGACAAAAATAAGGGGTTAAACACATGTAAAAAAATATATACATATACACTACCAGTCAAAACTTTGGACACACCTAGATTTGAGCACTAAATGTATCAGGGCATTTTATGCATAGGCCTTAGGTGTCCACAGTCTGATATTGACATTTTAATAAATCCACACACACACACACACACACACACACACACACACACACACACACACACACATATATATATATATATATATATACATATATATATATATATATATATATATATATATATATATATATATATATATATATATATAAACACTACCAGTCAAAAGTTTGGACACTTACTATTTTTTACATTGTAGAATAATAGTGAAGACATCAAAACTATGAAATAACACATATGGAATCATGTAGTGTCCAAAAAAGTGTTAAACAAATCAAAATATATTTTATATTTGAGATTCTTCAAATAGCCACCCTTTGCCTTGATGACAGCTTTTCACATTCTTGGCATTCTCTCAACCAGCTTCATGAGGTAGTCACCTGGAATGCATTTCAATTAACAGGTGTGCCTTCTTAAAAGTTAATTTGTGGAATTTCTTTCCTTCTTAATGCGTTTGAGCAAATCAGTTGTGTTGTGACAAGGTAGGGGGGTATACAGAAGATAGCCCTATTTGGTAAAAGACCAAGTCCATATTATGGCAATAACAGCTCAAATAAGCAAAGAGAAACGACAGTCCATCATTACTTTAAGACATGAAGGCCAGTCAATACGGAAAATGTCAAGAAAGTTTCTTCAAGTGCAGTCGTAAAAACCATCAAGTGCTATGATGAAACTGGCTCTCATGAGGACCGCCAAAGGAATGGAAGAACCAGAGTTACCTCTGCTGCAGAGGATAAGTTCATTAGTGTTACCAGCCTCAGAAATTGCAGCCCAAATAAATGCTTCACAGAGTTCAAGTAACAGACACATCTCAACATCAACTGTTCAGAAGAGAATCAGGCCTTCATGGTCGAATTGCTGCAAAGAAACCACTACTAAAGGACACCAATAAGAAGAAGAGACTTGCTTGGGCCAAGAAACACAAGCAATGGACATTAGACCGGTGGAAATCTGTCCTTTGGTCTGGAGTCCAAATGTGAGATTTTTGGTTCAAACTGCTGTGTCCTTGTGAGACGCGGTGTGGGTGAACGGATGATCTCTGCATGTGTATTTCCCACCGTAAAGCATGGAGGAGGAGGTGTTATGGTGTGGGGCTGCTTTGCTGGTGACACTGTTTGTGATTTATTTAGAATTCAAGACACACTTAATCAGCATGGCTACCACGCCATCCCATCTGGTTTGGGCTTAGTGGGACTATCATTTGTTTTTCAACAGGACAATGACCCAACACACCTCCAGGCTGTGTAAGGGCTATTTGACCAAGAAGGAGAGTGATGGATTGCTGCATCAGATAACCTGGCCTCCACAATCCCCTGACCTCAACCCAATTGAGATGGTTTGGGATGAGTTGGACCGCAGAGTGAAGGAAAAGCAGCCAACAAGTGCTCAGCATATGTGGGAACTCCTTCAAGAAAAGCATTCCAGGTGAAGCTGGTTGAGAGAATGCCCAGAGTGTGCAAAGCTGTCATCAAGTCAAAGGGTGGCTATTTGAAGAATCTCAAATATAAAATATATTTTGATTTGTTTAACACTTTTTTGGTTACTACGTGATTCCATATGTGTTATTTCATAGTTTTGATGTCTTCACTATTATTCTACAATGTCGAAAATAGTACAAATAAAGAAAAACCCTTGAATGAGTAGTTGTGTCCAAACTTTTGACTGGTACTGTATATGATTCCTGACATTTCTTATATCTCTCAGATATAGGATAGATACTTCAGAACAAACTTCCTTTATATGTTTTGGGGGGGACTATCTGTTGTTCCTTGTAGTGAATCTGTTATTCAATGCGTTTGTATGGGCTAATAGCAGTAAGGCCAAAACAATTATTTCATCAAATCATTCTTAAAATTCCAAATCAAATAGCAAAATAATCCTTGGTATGACCTTCTTAAATCAATTTGGTTTTAAGAAACAACCAAAAACATGTGCTTCCTGCTGCAAATCATTCTAAGAAAGACTACCTGCGAGGAATTAGGACATCATAGCTGAAGCTGGGAAAGTTAGTTTTGTTGAATGTGCAGGTTTGAAATTACACACCGTGCACAGTGCTGGCAAGATGAATAGTGTACTTACTAAGGTACCTGCAGATTTATCACGGGCCCGCCTGAAATATTGTCCTCATAGCTATGTGCTCTGACAACAAATACTACAAGAGAAGAAAATTGCATATAGGTCAGAATATTGTTTTTATATATTTTCATAGAAATATGTTATATTTTAGATCACGCAGCTAATCAGCATTTCATTTTACAGTGTTTTTGTGTTTCTCAAGATACTTATTTTGGTTGTCATTTAAAAATAGCACAGACTGGTACAACATAATAATGTATCCTTGCACATTCTGTCTGTGGCAGGTAATATCATTAGCTACAGTACACGTCACAGTACATCGCTAGCTGTTGAAAAAACACACAACAATATGGGAAAGAGGACAGCAAGGAGCAAGACTAAACCCAGGCCAATTTGAACAAAACAAATATCAGAACAGTACTAGCAATTTGTCCAAAGTTAAACAAAGATGTTTTAAGGTTAGAGTGTATTAGATGTTTTAAGGTTAGAGTATATTAGATGTTTTAAGGTTAGAGTGTATTAGATGTTTCAAGGTTAGAGTGTATTAGATGTTTTAAGATTATTTTATTAGATGTTTTAAGGTAAGAATGTATTAGACATTTTAAAGTTAGAGTGTATTAGATGTTTTAAGGTTAGAGTGTATTAGATGTTTCAAGGTTAGAGTATATTAGACGTTTTAAGATTAGAGCGTATTAGATGTTTCAAGTTTAGTGTATTAGATGTTTCAAGGTTAGAGTGTGTTAGGTCCTCTGTAGCTCAATTGGTAGAGCACGGCGCTTGTAACGCCAGGGTAGTGGGTTCGATCCCCGGGACCACCCATACGTAAAAACGTATGCACACATGACTGTAAGTCATTTTGGATAAAAGCGTCTGCTAAATGGCATATTATTATTAGATGTTTTAAGGTTAAAGTGGATTAGCTGTTTTAAGGATCAACAGAGCATAATACTGTATATTGTTACATGTAGTAGAGTATTCTTCATGAATCCTAGCAGACAGACAGTACAGGATGGATAATGCATGTTGACTGTGCTATAGCATGGCTGATTGAGCTCATTCTTCTCAGATGGAGTGGCGTTGGAGGGGTGATCAAACGACTAACCTTGCAGCTACAGTAAAGGGTGAACGCTTTGATCCCTCTCAAGTTACTCGGTGTCAATAGCGTGTGTCATTTAGTGGGTGAACTAGCCCTCCAACTCAGGCTTCAGCACGTTGCTATGTCAGTGACGTCTCACAAGTTGATTAAATCATCTGTATTATGTATTCTTCTTCTGACAGAATCATATGGGCATTGTTACAGTATGCAACATATCTTTGTGTGGACAGTTCAGTAACATTCAGTAACATTCCGTAACATTCCGTAACATTCAATTCCATTCTGTAACATTCCGTAACATTCAGTTACATTCCGTAACATTCCGTAACATTCAGTAACATTCAGTAAGATACACATTGACAGTCAGTTGATTCAGTGAAATTGCCCTCCGTCCTCCTGACATTTTTGAAGATACAAATCATGAGGATGCAGCTAGCTGCCTGAGGAAAGGTCTTCATATTGATCTATTGGTCCAGACTGTTCCCCTGGCGAAGGGAGCTGTGTGTGTGTGTGTGTGTGTATATTTGTTTGTGTGTGTGTATATGTGTGTTATATTATATTAGCTTCAGGAACGTAGTCAAGGTACACTGATTATCAATCAGGGTCTCCTCACTTATTCAGTCCCTTTAGCGATGATACATCATTTAGCAGAGTTATGTGTTGGTTTATTTATCAGACTTGTCCTTGTTCCTGTGAAATGATGCCTGTGAGATTACAGTATGTCAATAAGTTATCTCATTGACAAGAACAGGCTGAAATGACACTCTCGCAACTCCCTCAGCTCAGAGAGAGAACCAGAGAGTGACATCACACTAGGCTGTTGGTGTTGCCGCCGCAGTGAATCTGCATTGAGACTTCTATATTATCCTTCTAACACCTCCAACCCAGTCTGTTCAGTCAAAACGTGACGTCAGAATGTGACGTCTTTGGACAAAATGTGATATATTAGAGTTATTTCCCCCCCCCCGACCCCACCACTCCAGACCAACTGTAACATTTGAGATCAGGTATCGTAGCTCTGTTCTGTTCCACACTACACTAGTCCTTATGCATAATGCTGCTAGCACCGGCAGGCAATAATGTGTGTTTACGCCAGACTATGTTGTGTAATCTCAAACTGTTTTGATTGTTCAGTGACGACACACTGCCGGCGATTGGATATCAAGTGGCATGGAAAGGAAACACGTGTACACTAAAGCCTGATTGCATACTAACACATAAAAGCCTGATATGCAACATTCATTGAATATTCGATTCATACTTTAATATGTTCTGGAATGTGGGTAAAAAAAAAAAAAAAAAGCAATTACAGGATATTGGAAACTCCAATATACATGTAAATGTAATCAAAAACAAGTAATCAAACGGAACACTCTGGAGTGGGCTAGGAAGCAAGCGGCCATTGAGGATACTCACTTTTAAATGTCTGTGTTCCTTTCATTCTGTTCTTTGCTACCTTCTGTACTATATGTGGCCAACCCACCCACCCGGCCCTCTAACATCACACAGTCATATTCCTGTCTGCATTGCAGTGTGAAATGGCACAATATTTCCTATGGGCCCTGGTCAAAGGTAGAGCACTACATAGGGAATAAGGTGCCGTTTGAGATGCATGCGGAGGCTTTGATATTCCTCCTGTGTTCCTGGTAGAAAGGTCCTCTGTGATAGCTAACCTCACACACACACACACACACACACACACACACACACACACACACACAAAGAGACTACAGCCCAGAGAGAGCTAATATAACTACCTCTGGGGTAGCTCTTCATACGTCTCTCCTGTTGCCTTTAATGCTGATGGAGCCCCTGGAATGTTGAATGTAGGGAAATGGATCAGTCAGACGCGGAGACGCAGAGTTTCAGTGTCCCAAATGGCAAACTATTCCCTATGTAGTGCACTACTTTTGACCAGAGTCCATAGAGCCATCAGAGAAGGGGGTTTCAGTCAGATAAGGGAGTTTCAGTCAGAGAAGGGAGTTTCAGTCAGAGAAGGGAGTTTCAGTCAGAGAAGGGAGTTTCAGTCAGAGAAGGGAGTTTCAGTCAGAGAAGGGAGATTCAGTCAGAGAAGGGATATTCAGTCAGAAAAATTAGTTTCAGTCAGAGAAGGGAGTTCAGTCGGAGAAGGGAGTTTCAGTCAGAGTGTCACGATCGTCTAAATCAGGAGACCAATGCGCAGCGTTGCGAGTGAACATAATGACTTTAATGATTAAAGCACGTAAATACAAAACAAAAAGACGACTCGTGAAGTCCACAGTACAACGACTGAAACACGGAACAAAAACCCACAACCCACATACGAACACAGACAGTTTAAATATGGCTCCCAATCAGAGATAACGAGCCGACAGCTGACACTCGTTACCTCCGATTGGGAGTCACACACTACAACAATCAACAACCTAGAAATAGACACACAGAACTCCCAACCTAGAAATAAACGTGACAGACATGCAAACATAAAAAATCACCCAAAACCCAACAAAACAACATACACCCTGGCTCAAATACACAAGTCCTGGAGCCAGAGTGTGACAGTACCCCCCCCTAAAGGTGCGAACTCCGGGCGCACCAGCATACAGTCTAGGGGAGGGTCTGGGTGGGCGTCTGTCCACGGTGGCGGTTCTGCCCCTGGTCGTGGTCCCCATCCCACCTTAGTCACCACCCGCTTCCCTAGCCTCCTCCACATTACCACCCCCCAACTACACCCCACTGGGTTAAGGGGCGGCACCGGACTAAGGGGCAGCACCGGACTACGGGGCAGTACCGGACTAAGGGGCAGTACCGGACTAAGGGGCAGTACCAGGCTGAATGGCGGATACTGGCTGGACGGCTCTGGTGGCTCCTGGCTGGTCGGCTCTGGCGGATCCTGGCTGGACGGCTCTGGCGGATCCTGGCTGGACGGCTCTGGCGGATCCTGGCTGGACGGCTCATGGCTGGCTGACGGATCTGGCTGCTCATGGCTGGCTGACGGATCTGGCTGCTCATGGCTGGCTGACGGATCTGGCCGCTCATGGCTGGCGGAAGGCTCTGGCTGATCCCGTCTGGCGGAAGGCTCTGGCTGCTCCTGTCTGGCGGAAGGCTCTGGCTGATCCGGTCTGACGGAAGGCTCTGGCTGATCCTGTCTGGCGGAAGGCTCTGGCTGATCCTGTCTGGCGGAAGGCTCTGGCTGATCCTGTCTGGCGGAAGGCTCTGGCTGATCCTGTCTGGCGGAAGGCTCTGGCTGATCCTGTCTGGCGGAAGGCTCTGGCTGATCCTGTCTGGCGGAAGGCTCTGGCTGATCCTGTCTGGCGGAGAGCTCTAGCGGCTCCGGTCTGGCGGACGGCTCTGAAGGCTCATGGCAGACGGGCGGCTTTGCAGGCTCAGTACAGACGGGCAGTTCAGACGGCGTTGGGCAGACGGACAGTTCAGATGGCGTTGGGCAGACGGGCAGTTCAGACGGCGTTGGGCAGACGGGCAGTTCAGACGGCGTTGGGCAGACGGGCAGTTCAGGCGCCGTTGGGCAGACGGGCAGTTCAGACGGCGTTGGGCAGACGGGCAGTTCAGACGGCGTTGGGCAGACGGACAGTTCAAGCCCCGTTGGGCAGACGGCAGACTCTGGCCGTCTGAGGCGCACCGTAGGCCTGGTGCGTGGTGCCGGAACTGGAGGTACCGGGCTGAGGACACGCATCTCAGGGCTAGTGCGGGGAGAAGCAACAGGGCATGCTTGGCCCTGGGGACGCACCGTAGGCCTGATGCGTGGTGCCGGAACTGGAGGTACCGGGCTGAGGACACGCATCTCAGGGCTAGTGCGGGAAGCAGCAACAGGGCATGCTGGACCCTGGGGACGCACCGTAGGCCTGATGCGTGGTGCCGGAACTGGAGGTACCGGGCTGAGGACACGCATCTCAGGGCTAGTGCGGAGAGAAGCAACAGGGCATGCTGGACCCTGGGGACGCACCGTAGGCCTGATGCGTGGTGCCGGAACTGGAGGTACCGGGCTGAGGACACGCATCTCAGGGCTAGTGCGGAGAGAAGCAACAGGGCATGCTGGACCCTGGGGACGCACCGTAGGCCTGATGCGTGGTGCCGGAACTGGAGGTACCGGGCTGAGGACACGCATCTCAGGGCTAGTGCGGGGAGCAGCAACAGGCCGGGCTGGGCTGGCGACGCACACCGTAGGCTTCGTACGTGGCGCAGGAACAGGCCGGGCTGGGCAGGCGACGCACACCGTAGGCTTCTTACGTGGCGCAGGAACAGGCCGGGCTGGGCTGGCGAAGCACACCGTAGGCTTCGTACGTGGCGCAGGAACAGGCCGGGCTGGGCTGGCGACGCACACCGTAGGTTCTGTGCGAGGAGCAGGAACAGGCCGGGCTGGGCTGGCGACGCACACCGTAGGTTCTGTGCGAGGAGCAGGAACAGGCCGGGCTGGGCTGGCGACGCACACCGTAGGTTCTGTGCGTGGAGCAGGAACAGGCCGGGCTGGGCTGGCGACGCACACCGTAGGTTCTGTGCGTGGAGCAGGAACAGGCCGGGCTGGGCTGGCGACGCACACCGTGGGTTTGATGCGTGGAGTAGGAACAGGCCGGTCCGTACTGGGAACACACACCACTGGCCTTAACTGGGGATCAGGAACGGGCCGGACCGGACTGGTAACACACATCAGTCTCTCACGCCGTGCCGCAACAACTTCCCTTCCCCTACTCGCCAATGGCTCCCGTAATCCGATAGCCTTCTCTCCACGTCTCCCTGTGGCAGCCTCCTGCTGCCCAGCTGCCCAAGCCATGTGCCCCCCCCAAAAAATTTATTGGGGTTGCCTCTCGTCCTTCCGACGAAAAACCTGCTGCCGCCGATGCTCCTCTCTCCGTCGCCTCTCCTCTGTTTCGCTCCATGGACGGCGATCCATGCCATCCAGGATTTCCTCCCACGTCCAGGACCCCTTTCCGTCCAAAAGCTCCTCCCATGTCCAGACCTTTGGAGCTGGGTATAAATCCTGTGTAGGTGGATCCTGTTGCCGCTTGACACGCCGCTTGGTCCTTTTATGGTGGGTTTTTCTGTCACGATCGTCTAAATCAGGAGACCAATGCGCAGCGTTGCGAGTGAACATAATGACTTTAATGATTAAAGCACGTAAATACAAAACAAAAAGACGACTCGTGAAGTCCACAGTACAACGACTGAAACACGGAACAAAAACCCACAACCCACATACGAACACAGACAGTTTAAATATGGCTCCCAATCAGAGATAACGAGCCGACAGCTGACACTCGTTACCTCCGATTGGGAGTCACACACTACAACAATCAACAACCTAGAAATAGACACACAGAACTCCCAACCTAGAAATAAACGTGACAGACATGCAAACATAAAAAATCACCCAAAACCCAACAAAACAACATACACCCTGGCTCAAATACACAAGTCCTGGAGCCAGAGTGTGACACAGAGAAGGGAGTTTCAGTCAGATAATTGAGTTTCAGTCAGAGAAGGGAGTTACAGTCAGAGAAGGGAGTTACAGTCAGATAATTGAGTTTCAGTCAGAGAAGGGAGTTACAGTCAGAGAAGGGAGTTTCAGTCAGAGAAGGGAGTTACAGTCAGAGAAGGGAGTTACAGTCAGAGAAGGGGGTCACAGTCAGAGAAGGGAGTTTCAGTCAGAGAAGGGAAATTCAGTCAGAGAAGGGAGTTACAGTCAGAGAAGGGAGTTTCAGTCAGAGAAGGGAGTTTCAGTCAGAGAAGGGAGTTACAGTCAGAGAAGGGAGTTACAGTCAGAGAAGGGAGTTACAGTCAGAGAAGGGGGTCACAGTCAGAGAAGGGAGTTACAGTCAGAGAAGGGGGTCACAGTCAGAGAAGGGAGTTTCAGTCAGAGAAGGGAGTTTCAGTCAGAGAAGGGAGTTACAGTCAGAGAAGGGGGTCACAGTCAGAGAAGGGAGTTTCAGTCAGAGAAGGGAAATTCAGTCAGAGAAGGGAGTTACAGTCAGAGAAGGGAGTTTCAGTCAGAGAAGGGAGTTTCAGTCAGAGAAGGGAGTTACAGTCAGAGAAGGGGGTCACAGTCAGAGAAGGGTTTCAGTCAGAGAAGGGAGTTTCAGTCAGAGAAGGGAGTTTCAGTCAGAGAAGGGAAATTCAGTCAGAGAAGGGAGTTACAGTCAGAGAAGGGAAATTCAGTCAGAGAAGGGAGTTACAGTCAGAGAAGGGAGTTTCAGTCAGAGAAGGGAGTTTCAGTCAGAGAAGGGAGTTTCAGTCAGGCTCTAAGTTATGAACCTACAGTAGGAGAGTGCATTACAGAGTTGTAATGTAAATCACCAGCTACCGTAAACAATGTCTGCTACGTTACACAATACGCTACACAATGTCTTTGTGCAGGAGAGGACAGAGGACAGACAGGTACATTTCAGCTTTCAGCAGTTGCAGGGGAACAAAGAGGGTAAGCCCTGTTGATTACCTGACATGCTTACTGGGGGGTCTCCCTTTGACAGACGGAGGCAAGCGGACATTTAGGCTACGCACATTCACTGATGCTTGTGTGTGTGTGTGTGTGTGTATGTGTGTGTGTGGGTGGGTGTGTTGGTGGGTGTGTGTGTGGGTGTGTGTGGGTGTGTGTGTATGTGTGTGCGTGTGTGTTTGTGTGGGTGTGTGGTTGTGGGTGTGTGTGTGGGTGTGTGTGTGTGTGTGTGTGTGTGTATGTGTATGTGTATGTGTATGTGTATGTGTATGTGTGTGTGTATGTGTGTGTGTGTGTGTGTGTGTGGGTGGGTGTGTGGGTGGGTGTGTGTATGTTTGTGTGTGTGTGTGTGGGAGTGTGTGTGTGTGTGTGTGTGTGTGTGTGTGTGTGTGTGTGTGTGTGTGTGTGTGTGTGTGTGTGTGTGTGTGTGTGTGTGTGTGTGTGTGTGTGTGTGTGTGTGTGTGCGTGCGTGCGTGTGTGTGTGTGTGTGTGTGCGTGTCTGCGTCTGTGCGCATGTGAGTATTTAGACATGCCTACTATCTAGGTACAGAGAACTCACTAGGGAGTTCTTCCTTGCTGCAACCCTCCTCCCTCCTCCCAGCGTCCCGTCATCCGCACCCCGAGCAGTAGTTGTGTTTGGTTCAGATAGATGAATGGCCTGGTAAATGTCTTCCTGCTCCTGCCAAGACCAGACATGAGTTCAAATACTATTTGAAAATATGCAAATACTTCAGCTGGGCTTGATTCAGCTAGCCTGATACATGGAACCAATAGATTAGTCACGAAACTGAAAACCCTGTCCATCTGGCAATCTAGGAAGGCTAAAGCAAATACCAAAAAGTACTTGAAAAATGACAAATATGATGTGAACCCACGTCGGGCCAAGAGCAACAGAATGAAGGAATGCATCACAACACATTCACAAGCATTCCCAGAGTCAACATTCATCAATCACAGTTTCCTCATCAGTGTCATACAAATAAACAAACCACAACAATGCTGCAACCACAAAGTCTTCAGTTATATCTGACTGTTTCTTCTTGTTGAAGAAAAAACATTCTCTCTCTCTGTCATCTCACCTCATACCCATGTGCTGTGTTTGTATATATATATATATATATATATATATATATATATATATATATATATATATATATATATATGCCTAATCTTTCTGAACATTAGATTCTTAACAACAGCCCAGCTTCCCACCCTCCCTCTCCATCCTTCTCCCTTTTAATATTAGTTTGTGTCTCATGGTCTTATCCGTGGTCCACCGCAGCACAGACAGACAACCCAGGAGCAGTTGGGGTGAACCAGATGTTGATGATTACTAAGAATACTAAATTATTCTGAATTTCAACATCATTAGCAAAAAAATCTGTTTTTGGCAGTGGTACAAGCAGAATGCCCTTCGTGTTTGGTTGGGGATTTAATTTAATGCTTTCTAAAATCAGACTGCAATAGTCCAGCTGGTGTTATATAATACCTTATTGAAATGAAAGCTCTGCTATTCTATTTAGCATTAGCTCTCCTCCCCACCCTCAGAGCACTCAAGTGTGTGTGTGTGTGTGTGTGTGTGTCTGTGTGTGTGTGTCTGTGTGTGTGTGTGTGTGTGTGTGTGTGTGTGTGTGTGTGTGTGTGTGTGTGTGTGTGACCAGCCAACTCTCTCTGCTGCACTGGCGCTAAGGTCACTGCCCATCTGACCGTGCCAGTCTAAAGGACCAGACTGCTGCTGTAAGCCTGAGATAAGAGTTACATTAGGATGATACTCTGCACTCAGAGGAAAGGATATTACCAGGACTGGTCATAAGCCTGCACCTCAGCCGATTATACTCTTCTCTGAACATTTTGAACAGAGAGAGAAAGAAAAAAGAGAGGAGAGGAGAGGAGAGGAGAAGAGAGGAGAGGAGAGGAGAGGAGAGGAGAGGAGAGGAGAGGAGAGGAGAGGAGAGGAGAGGAGAGGAGAGGAGAGGAGAGGAGAGGAGAGGAGAGGAGAGGAGAGGAGAGGAGAGGAGAGGAGAGGAGAGGAGAGGAGAG
Source organism: Coregonus lavaretus (assembly GCF_964263955.1). NCBI lineage: Eukaryota > Metazoa > Chordata > Actinopteri > Salmoniformes > Salmonidae > Coregonus > Coregonus lavaretus. The sequence continues at coordinate 6,069,070 of NC_139997.1, forward strand.
GAGAGGAGAGGAGAGAGATTGCACGATTTGACTTACCCAATAGAACAGCATTGAATGCTGAACCGACTGTGGACGTATAACAGGTCATTATAATTGATCTCTATAACAGTTAACATGATGGTTCAATAACCACCTTAAATTAAAGTGGGTAGAGAGAGCACACCTGATAGATTCCTATCACCAAACGTTTTTCCGATATCATGTACAAAGTTCAAAAATCTATAATGGAGATCTGAGCAGACAGACACAACAGCGGGACATAACATCATTTTCACAGTATAGTTATCAATAAGCATCACAATAGGCTGTGTGAATGTTCGATTTTTCTGCTCAACTTCATTCCAACATTAGCCTTTACAGACGTCTCCTTTTTGTCAAACGAGCCCCCTTCCTTCAGACATTCATGCGTTATATGTCCCCAGTGAGTCGACATTTTCATCAAGGTTCCCGCCGACACTTAGAACACCTCTGTTTTCATCACATGAGCCATTTAAGGGCAGCTTGATGACTTCAAGGGAGCTGGGTAGGCCTTTGGGGCTAAGTTTCCACCTTGGCTGTAGTTTTTAGTCATTTATTTTGCCAGCTGCATCTAGAGTAGTCTATTAATGTCTCGCCGGTTGGCTCGACTATAGTATGCATTGGTCAATGTTAAATTCAAGTCTCCCTACCATCATATCTAAGACAATATGACACCAATGTCGATGAAAATTCGCAAATCAACTTGATTGTAGGTCAAGAACACACTCCCCGCCTCTCCTCATGCTCCCCGCCCCGTTACCGAGAACCACTATACCGGATTTTTCACAGGATCATTAGCATTAGGGTCGTCAGACAATGTTTTGCCCAAACCTAGCTCAAATTATAGACTTAGATTAGATTATAACGAGGCTACAAAGTCCATCAGACTTAAATTCACAATTTACCGCTCTCACATGCACATTTCTGCCCAATATAAAACAAAGATGTGCTACCTTTTTGCAGCATTTCTGACAATGCTAACATATTTTCAGCCGAATCTCAGAGTTCTAAAACCGGGTGTAACTCGGTTGCTGTGCAACAGTAGCAGCTAGCTAGTAGAAGGCTAGCAGCTGTAGCTAGCTATCTAAAAACCAGTTGGCTGAGAAGTTAGCTAGGTATATTTTTCTATGGAAATTATTTTCATTTGGCTGAAGTCATCTGTGTAAAATGCTGACCTGGACACTTGGTGTGTAATCAGAGCACAGTCAAATAAGCCATAGAAATAAACATTCAATCAGTACTGAGTGAATGAACAAAAAACATTTTGGAACGAATGCGTGCTGTCATCACCAGACTTTCCATTTAAATAAACGGTGAAGTTGACGTCATCTATAACAGGGTTCGTAGCGTAACATATAACGCCCTGGGATTTGAAGGTCCTGGCTTTGCCTACTGGAGCGGATATCTCTGTCCTGTATAGTTTTTGACAACCCCCCCCCCCCCCCCCCCTAATGTGCTAGTGATGGCTGTTTAACAGTCTGATGGCCTTGAGATAGAAGCTGTTTTTTCAGCCTCAGCTTTGATACACCTGTCCTGACCTCGCCTTCTGGATGATAGGCATTGGCTCGGGCGGTTGATGTCTTTGATGATCTTTTTGGCGTTCCTGTGACATCGGGTGCTGTAGGTGTCTTGGAGGGCGGGTAGTTTGCCCCCAGTAATGCGTTGTGCAGACCACACCACCCTCTAGAGAGCCCTGCGGTTGCGGGCGGTGCAGTTGCCATACCAGGCGGTGATACAGCCCGACAGGATGCTCTCAATTGTGCACCTGTAAAAGTTTGTGAGGGTTTTAGGTGCCAAGCCAAATTTCTTCAGCCTCCTGAGGTTGAAGAGGCTCTGATGCGCCTTCTTCACCACACTGTCTGTGTGGGTGGTCCATTTCAGTTTGTCAGTGATGTGTACGCCAAGGAACATGAAGCTTTCCACCTTCTCCACTGCGGTCCCGTCGATGTAGATAGTGGGGTGCACCCTCTGCTGTTTCCTGAAGTCCACGATCATCTCCTTTGTTTTGTTGACGTTGAGTGAGAGGTTCTTTTACTGACACCACACTCCCACAAAATTGATACAGTGAGGGAAAAAAGTATTTGATCCCCTGCTGATTTTGTATGTTTGCCCACTGACAAAGAAATGATCAGTCTATAATTTTAATGGTAGGTTTATTTAAATTTATGAGGGAAATAAGTATTTGACCCCCTCTCAATCAGAAAGATTTCTGGCTCCCAGGTGTCTTTTATACAGGTAACGAGCTGAGATTAGGAGCACACTCTTAAAGGGAGTGCTCCTAATCTCAGTTTGTTACCTGTATAAAAGACACCTGTCCACAGAAGCAATCAATCAATCAGATTCCAAACTATCCACCATGGCCAAGACCAAAGAGCTCTCCAAGGATGTCAGGGACAAGATTGTAGACCTACACAAGGCTGGAATGGGCTACAAGACCATCGCCAAGCAGCTTGGTGAGAAGATGTTTTATAGATACTTGGATATAGATACTTTTGTACCTGTTTCCTCCAGCATCTTCACAAGGTCCTTTGCTGTTGTTCTGGGATTGATTTGCAAAGTACGTTTATCTCTAGGAGACAGAACGCGTCTCCTTCCTGAGCGGTATGACGGCTGCGTGGTCCCATGGTATTTATATTTGCTTACTATTGTTTGTACATCCACAGGTACACCTCCAATTGACTCAAATGATGTCAATTAGCCTATCAGAAGCTTCTAAAGCCATGACATCATTTTCTGGAATTTTCCAAGCTGTTTAAAGGCACAGTCAACTTAGTGTATGTAAACTTCTGACCCACTGGAATTGTGATACAGTGAATTATAAGTGAAGCTGTAAGCAATTGTTGGAAAAATTACTTGTGTCATGCACAAAGTAGATGTCCTAAACGACTTGCCAAAACTATAGTTTGTTTACAAGAAATTTGTGGAGTGATTGAAAAACAAGTTTTAATGACTCCAACCTAAGTGTATGTAAACTTCCGACTTCAACTGTATATATATATATATATATATATATATATATATATTTGCGAGAAAAAATAACATATGGGGGATTGGAAGTGATGCAGACAATTACATTGATGGAAGTTACAATCTATCTGCAATATTAAAGCTGATCTACCCCCTAAAAATAAAAACAAATAAAAAATAAAATCCCGCTATGCCCTCCGACGAAACATCAAACAGGCAAAGCGTCAATACAGGGCTAAGACTGAATCGTACTACACCGGCTCCGATGCTCGTCAGATGTGGCAGGGCCTGCAAACTATTACAGACTACAAAGTGAAGCACAGCCGCGAGCTGCCCAGTGACACGAGCCTACCAGACGAGCTAAATTACTTCTATGCTCGCTTCGAGGCAAGCAACACTGAAGCATGCATGAGAGCATCAGCTGTTCCGGACGACTGTGTGATCACGCTCTCCATAGCCGATGTGAGTAAGACCTTTAAACAGGTCAACAGTCACATGGCCGCAGGGCCAGACAGATTACCAGGACGTGTACTCCGAGCATGCGCTGACCAACTGGCAAGTGTCTTCACTGACATTTTCAACCTGTCCCTGACTGAGTCTGTAATACCAACATGTTTCAAGCAGACCACCATAGTCCCTGTGCCCAAGAACACTAAGGTAACCTGCCTAAATAACTACAGACCCGTAGCACTCACGTCTGTAGCCATGAAGTGCTTTGAAAGGCTGGTCATGGCTCACATCAACACCATTATCCCAGAAACCCTAGACCTACTCCAATTTGCATACCGCCCCAACAGATCCACAGATGATGCAATCTCTATTGCACGCCACACTTCCCTTTCCCACCTGGACAAAAGGAACACCTACGTGAGAATGCTATTCATTGACTACAGCTCAGTGTTCAAAACCATAGTGCCCTCAAAGCTCATCACTAAGCTAAGGAGACTGGGACTAAACACCTTCCTCTGCAACTGGATCCTGGACTTCCTGACAGGCCGCCCCCAGGTGGTAAGGGTAGGTAACAACACATCTGCCACGCTGATCCTGAACACGGGGGCCCCTCAGGGGTGCTTGCTCAGTCCCCTCCTGTACTCCCTGTTCACCCATGACTGCATGGCCAGGCACGACTCCAACACTATCATTAAGTTGGCCGACGACACAACAGTGGTAGGCCTGATCACCGACAACCATGAGACAGCCTATAGGGAGGAGGTCAGAGACCTGGCCGTGTGGTGCCAGGATAACAACCTCTCCCTCAACGTGATCAAGACAAAGGAGATGATTGTGGACTACAGGAAAAGGAGGACTGAGCACACCCCCATTCTCATCAACGGGGCTGTAGTGGAGCAGGTTGAGAGCTTCAAGTTCCTTGGTGTCCACATCACCAACAAACTATCATGGTCCAAACACACCAAGACAGTCGTGAAGAGGGCACGACAAAGCCTCAGGAGACCGAAAAGATTTGGCATGGGTCCTCAGATCCTCAAAAAGTTATACAGCTGCACCATCGAGAGCATCCTGACTGGTTGCATCACTGCCTGGTATGGCAACTGCTCGGCCTCCGACCGCAAGGCACTACAGAGGGTAGTGCGTACGGCCCAGTACATCACTGGGGTCAAGCTTCCTGCCATCCAGGACCCCTATACCAGGCGTCAGAGGAAGGCCCTAAAAATGGTCAGACTCCAGCCACCCTAGTCATAGACTGATCTCTCTGCTACCACACGGCAAGCGGTACCGGAGCGCCAAGTCTAGATCCAAAAGGCTTCTTAACAGCTTCTACCCCCAAGCCGTAAGACTCCTTAACATCTAATCAAATGGCTACCCGGACTATTTGATTCGATTTGAGAAGCGAAGACATGGTCCTCTGTAGCTCAGCTGGTAGAGCACGGCGCTTGTAACGCCAAGGTAGTGGGTTCGATCCCCGGGACCACCCATACATAAAGATGTATGCACGCATGACTGTAAGTCGCTTTGGATAAAAGCGTCTGCTAAATGGCATATTATTATTATTATTATTAACTCCCTTTCCCTACACACACACACACACACACACACACACACACACACACACACACACACACACTGGCACACACGGTGTGTGCTTAATTACATTGATTAAGTGTCTCATAAAAGAGCCTTTGGGTTCGTTGGGCATCGTTGCGTGGCCAGGGACAGGGAGTGTGACGACGTGTACTAATACTAGTGTGCACGTCTCGCCACTACAGAGGAGAGAACGGTGGAGAGACCAGCTCTCAAACTCTCGAGGAAGACGTCGTTGCCCCTCATCCATCAGACGCATGCCATCCCTACGGTATGCACGCAAAAAAGTTGCACAGGTTGCAAACATTTCTCCCTTTCAGGTGCCACTTTCTGTCATTTGAGAAGCTAAGAAATGTGTCAAGCTGGCCCACGTGGAGCTGACAGACCGCTTAAGCTTATTCCTATACACACAGTACATCGCACACTATCAGTAGCACTTACGTATGTTCTGTTCCAGATCTGTACTGCCATTTATACATGTGGGAACATGTGCTCTTTGACTGGAGTTGGACAGCTGTGCACAGCATTACTAAGAACATTTGTAGCTAAAGGATTTAGAGGACCTATCCAATGTCAGATTTATAAATATGGATTCGTATAAGTGTTTTGTACTTGTCTAATGAGTTTGTATTTTACAGGTGTTTCTCAGCAGTATGTCATTTGTCACAGTGTTTGTATCAGGAGTTACCAAAATTGCTATTGAAGAGCCACAGGGTTATGTAATGCTTTTTTTATTCAAGCCCAGTGCTCCCACACCTGTTTCTACTACTCAGCTGTGCATCAAGACCTTAGCTGTTCATCAAGACGTTGAATAGTAGAATCAGGTTCGGTAGAACTGGGCTTTAACAAGAAAGCTTGCATATTCAAGAGCAATTGTGGCCATCCCTGAATTGTATGTACAAAGTTGACTATATCTGGATGAATGTATGTTTGATTGTAAATGGTATATTTTGTAAAAACTCACTATTGTTTACAGGTAATGTAGTACTAGGCCTTTCTTCAGTAAACGTTAGAGTACAATTTTCATGTAAATAGCTAACGGGTACATGTTGATTATTTTGTGTATTTTCCAAGAGCTTTCTCGATTGTCTTGTTAAAAGAGATCAGGGAAATATGTCCATGAACTCAGATTGGCTTAAATGGGTTTCTGTTGTTTTCCTTCCCTCTGGAAAATCAGCTGTTAATATTGAATAAATACTAATAACTACATTATTTTTGTCATTATTGTGTACTTTTACTTTACTTCTATTGCTTTGTTTTGCTTTATTATAATGTTGTATAATAATGTTGTATAATCACCTTCCAGTGTAAAAACATTTTTTTTTTAACCCTCCCGTTGTCCTAGGGTCAAAACGACCCGCCACTGTGTTGAACCAACTTTATTTAATTTTTATATTTTTGGGATCATTTGTGAGAAGGAGGCAGTGAGACTTTAAAGAAAGTATATAAATATAAAAATTAAATAAAAAAGTTGGTTCAACACAGTGGCGGGTCATTTTGACCCTAGGACAACGGGAGGGTAAAACAATGTTTTAAGTGAGAAGTAGGCATTGGTCTGAAGCCGAAAAAGAAAGGAAATTCATGAGCACTGCAATGCCTACTCCACCCATGCTCCACCAAGGTTTTCCAGCTTGGACATACTACGGTAGCTACAGTAGGTTGGTCTATTGTACTTCCAACAATGTGTAGGAAGGTTGCTTAGGATTCAAAACTTCTCAAATATTCTAATTCATACTCTTTGGAGGTTATAATGGACTTTACAGTGTCCTGCTATTAAAATAACATACAGTACAAGTCAAAAGTTTGGACACAACTACTCATTCAAGGGTTTTTCTTTATTTTTACTATTTTCTACATTGTAGAATAATAGTGAAGACATCACAACTATGAAATAACACATATGGAATCATGTAGTAACCAAAAAAGTGTTAAAAACATATATATATATATTTTATATTTGAGATTCTTCAAAGTAGCCACCCTTTGCTTTGCACACACTCACTGAGACCAGCCACCCGGACAGCTGACGAAACTGTGGGTTTGCACAACCGAAAAGTTTCTGCACAAACTGTCAAAAACCATCTCAGGGAAGCTCATCTGCGTGCTCGTCGTCCTCACCAGGGTCTTGACCTGACTGCAGTTCGGCATTGTAACTGACTTCAGTGGGCAAATGCTCACCTTCGATGGCCACTGGCACACTGGAGAAGTGTGCTCTTCACGGATGAATCGTTGTTTCAACAGTACTGGGCAGATGGCAGACGTGTGGGCGAGCGGTTCGCTGATGTCAACGTTTTGAACAGAGTGCCCCATGGTGATGGTGGGGTTATGGTATGGGCAGGCATAAGGTACAGACACCGAACACAATTGCATTTTATCGATGGCAATTTGAATGCACAGAGATACCATGACGAGATCCTGAGGGCCATTGTCGTGCCATTTTTCCACCACCATGACCTCATGTTTCAGCATGATAATGCAAGGCCCCATGTCGCATGTAGCTGTACATAATTCCTGGAAGCTGAAAATGTTCTTCCATGGCCTGCATACTCACCAGTCATGTCACCCATTGAGCATGTTTGGGATGCTCTGGATTGACGTCTACGACAGCGTGTTCGAGTTCCCGCCAATATCCAGCAACTTCGTACAGCCATTGAAGAGGAGTGGGACAACATTCCACAGGCAACAATCAACAGCCTGATCAACCTTATGCGAAGGAGATGTGTTGCACCACAAATGGGGGTCACACCAGATACTAACTGGTTTTCTGATCCATGGCCCTACCTTTTTTTTAAGGTATCTGTGATCAACAGATGCATAACTGTATTCCCAGTCATGTGAAATCCATAGATTAGGGCCTAATGAATTTATTTCAATTGACTGATTTCCTTATATGAACTGTAACTCAGTATAATTTGTAATTGTTGCATTAATTTTTTTGTTGAGTGTATATATATATATATATATATATATATATATTATATATATATCTATATATCATTAGGCTGTATGTATTTTTAGATGTACTGTAGGCCTGTTGTAAATGTGTATTATTGTAGCTTCAACATCTTTATTGCAAAAATAAATACAAATACACACATAACTTTAAGCTACATAGTCATTTGACAGAGGTAATTACAGTGCCTTGCAAAAGTATTCATCCCCCTTGGCGTTTTTCCTATTTTGTTCCATTACAACCTGTAATTTAAATGGATTTTTATTTGGATTTCATGTAATGGACATACACAAAATAGTCAAAATTGGTGAAGTGAAATGAAATGAATATCTTGGTTAAAAAAATGCTAAAAAATAAATAACGGAAAAGTGGTGCGTGCATATGTATTCACCCCCTTTGCTATGAAGCCCCTAAATAAGATCTGGTGCAACCAATTACCTTCATAAGTCACATAATTAGTTAAATAAAGTCCACCTGTGTGCAATCTAAGTGTCACATGATCTGTCACATGATCTCAGTATATATACACCTGTTCTGGCCAGAAAAAAGCAAACACGTTTGGTGTTCGCCAAAAGGCATGTGGGAGACTCCCCAAACATATGGAAGAAGATACTCTGGTCAGATGAGACTAAAATTGAGCTTTTTGGCCATCAAGGAAAACGCTATGTCTGGCGCAAACCCAACACCTCTCATCACCCCGAGAACACCATCCCCACAGTGAAGCATGGTGGTGGCAGCATCATGCTGTGGGGATGTTTTTCATCGGCAGGGACTGGGAAAATGGTCAGAATTGAAGGAATGATGGATGGAGCTAAATACAGGGAAGTTCTTGAGGGAAACCTGTTTCAGTCTTCCAGAGATTTGAGACTGGGACGGAGGTTCACCTTCCAGCAGGACAATGACCCTAAGCATACTGCTAAAGCAACACTTGAGTGGTTTAAGGGGGAACATTTAAATGTCTTGGAATGGCCTAGTCAAAGCCCAGACCTCAATCCAATTAAGAATATGTGGTATGACTTAAAGATTGCTGTACACCAGCAGAACCCATCCAACTTGAAGGAGCTGGGGCAGTTTTACCTTGAAGAATGGGTAAAAATCCCAGTGGCTAGATGTGCCAAGCTTATAGAGATATACCCCAAGAGACTTGCAGCTGTAATTGCTGCAAAAGGTGGCTCTACAAAGTATTGACTTTGGGGAGGGTGAATAGTTCTGCACGCTCAAGTATTTATTAATTTTTTGGTTGTTTCACCACAAAAAATATTTTGCATCTTCAAAATGGTAGGCATGTTGGGTAAATCAAATGATACAAACCCCCCAAAAATCCATTTTAATTCCAGGTTGTAAGGCAACAAAATAGGGAAAATGCCAAGGGGGGTGAATACTTTCGCAAGCCACTGTAACTGTTCATTGATCAGCACAGCAATTGACAAAACAGCACCATGTTTGAAAAACAAGTGGTTCTGAGCTGATGTCAATATTACACAGGTAAGCTAACGGTTACAGAAACCAGGAATGCAGACAGGCTCTATAGACCTCTATATCTATATGGGCGACTGTGTCGAATACACCACCTCCTGTTGTTATTTTGGGTACCTACTGACCAATAATATATTCTGAAATTGTTAAAAAGGTTTAAGGAAATACAGGCAGGCCGCACATTACTACAAGAGAAAACAGCTCACTCAATCGAGCCTGACATTGTTGGAAGTACAATAGACCAACATAGCTACTGTAGTAGGTCAAAGCTGTGTGCTGAAAAACCTTGGTAGAGCATGGGTGAAGTACACATTGTGGCGCATTATGTGAATATCCTTTATTTTTCAGCTTCAGACCAATGCTTACTTTTCACTTAAAATGTAGTTTTTTAGTTTTTAAATCATTTAAGACATGTAGAGAATACTTTATTGATCCATTTTCTTTACAATCCCACAGAAATCTGCTTAATCCCAACCCGTCTGAAATACATACACACACAGGTTGGAGAAGTTAGTCTAAAGTTTGTCAAGAAGACATACCTTATGGGATTGCAGTTCGCAAAGGCCTTAGGAATGAGAAAGATTGGCAGATTTACTATTTAATTCCATATAATTATATGCAGCCAGTCAGAAAAAAACTAACATCTATTTATAAAAATGTGTTCACGTCTTCTAAACAACCAACAACAAATACACCCTGCGTCAGTCTGTGTTAATGTATACTGTTATACAACATCCAGCAATGGCTAATGCAACATTACCTTTCTATTTCATGTTGCTGATTTAAAGGTATCACAGAGGCAGCCAAGGTCTGAAATTAAATGTTTTATTAGGAACCCTATGGCAGCCAGAATGAAATGAGAAATCCATTAACACCATTTCTCTCAGTAATAATTGTTTCTCTCAGTGGTCAATAGCGAGCATTTCTCAAATGCAGACAGACTTCGAGAACACATATCCCTATCCTTCTCGCTTTTCTTTGGCACACAGCTCATCTTGGACCCGGAGCGCGATGTATGTCATCGACTGAAATAATGGACCAGGCTTAAGTGGCTTTCAGGTACATGGGTCACGCACACACACACACACACACACACACTCACACACACACACACACACACACACACACACACACACACACACACACGCACACACACACTTGCACACACACACACGCACCCACGCACACACACACTTGCACACACACACACGCGCACACACACACACACACTTGCACACACACACACGCACACACACATGCACACACGCACACACACACACACACACACACTACAGATCGTGCCAAGGCAACTCAAACAAGGAAATACAGGCACGCACATGCGCACACAGAAATGTAACCACTTAAGGGGTGGGGTTGGATAAATGTAACCACTCTTACGGGGTGGGGCTGGAGAAATGTAACCACTCTTAAGGGGTTTGGGCTGGAGAAATGTAACCACTCTTAAGGGGTTTGGCTGGAGAAATGTAACCACTTTTAAGGGGTTTGGGCTGGAGAAATGTAACCACTCTTAAGGGGTTTGGGCTGGAGAAATGTAACCACTCTCACATTTATAGATATATGTAATAAATGTAAGTTATATTCTTCAAACTTCTATGATTACAGTTTTTTCCGACTGCTTACACACAAAATCTTTTCATGTCACACGATTTTTGAAACCTCTCACTCAAAGTGCAAAACTACACACCAAATCTCCAAAGCCATAAGCTATTTCTCAGCCTTTGACTCAGTTGTCAATTGCATAAAACACTTTTTTCAAAACACTACACACAATTCTCTACCTAAAACACAAAAATCTAACAGGAAGTGACTTGCTTTCCTTTTCCAAACACAACCATTCAAAATGCTACACTTATTCACCAGGTCACACACACACTCTTCACATGTGCAAACACTAATTGCTTAACTGATCACTAACCAATCACTGCTTTACTGTAGTATAGGCCTATAAATAGGTCAAAGGTCAGATTACCTGTTTTGAACAATGGATGCCAACAATGGACAGAGAGCAAGAGGAGTAGGAGGGAGAGGCAGGGGACAACAACGAGGACAAATTCAAAGACGAAGTGTTGGAAGAGGAGGAGGAGGAGGAGGAAGAAAATGAAGAGGAAGAGGAAGAGGAAGAAGAGGACGAGGGCAAAGAAGAGAAGGAAGGAGATTTATTTATGTGGATGAGGTTGGCTTCAACCTCACCAAAACCAGGCGCCGCGGAAGAAATGTAAAAGGACAGAGGGCAATTACCAATGTCCCTGGACAGCGTGGGGGTAATATAACTATGTGTGCTGCCATCACTCAAAACGGGGTCCTCCATCACAATGCCACACTGGGTCCGTACAAGACCGGCCATAGGCTCACTTTTCTGGATGCAATTTACACAATGCTTGTCCCTGATCCAGATCAGGAGCCTGCTAGATTTGTGGTTATATGGGACAATGTTAGTTTTCACCGGGCTGTTCTGGTCCAAAACTGGTTTGCCACCCATCCACAATTTGTAGTTTTGTACCTACCCTCATATTCACCTTTTCTAAATCCCATAGAGGAATTCTTCTCAACCTGGCGCTGGAAAGTGTATGATTGCCAACCCTATGCCCGCATGCCGCTTCTCCAGGCAATGGAGGACGCATGTGGGGACATAGAGGTTGCCTCTGTCCAAGGTTGGATACGCCATGCTAGGAGATACTTCCCTCGATGTTTGGCAAGAGAAAACGTATCTTGTGATGTGGACAAAGTATTGTGGCCAGACCCAGCCCGGAGAAGAGACGAAGCGTAGCTTAGCACTGGTGACTGCCCACCCCCCTACCAATTCCTGGACTGCCCCCCGGGACCCCACACACACAATTGTGTTCTTTACTGTATTCTAAAGAATATACTTTTGGTTTACATATGTTTATGGTTTTGTTGTGTGCTACTGTATACAACAGTAATGTTTGGACTAATAAATATTTTCTGTTTCTACATTGCATTGGTGTTTACAGTGTACTTGTTACCCCTCTCAGCAGATTACTTTCACTGTAGAACATTGCATTGAAATGTAGATATAAGCCTATGAAAGACCAAAGAGCTTTAGATTTAGAACAACAGTGTTTACATGGTATATCCAAAAATGTACTATTATGAAAGATGTGTTTGCCGTTTGATGCAAATGCTTCATTCTGACATGTGTTTACGGCATTTTGAATGCAGTGTTACATTTTGAAGGAGATGTGAGGCATTTTGCATTTTGTGTGTGCAGTTTTGGGAATTGTGTGTAGAGTTTTGAAAAAAGGAGACATAGTTTTGAAAACGTAATCGTTAATAATAACAATTAGAATGACCATTCAACAGCTGTACGTAAATATTGCAGATTGTATCTTTGACTAGGATAGAAATGTATTTAGCTGTTTTATGTTTTTCCCCCTCTTCATGACTCACTCTGTGGATAGCGACGTCTTATTTGTCATGGTTAAGAACCGGTGACTAAAGCAACTCAATTAGATGAACTTTATTACAGTACTTCTCTTTTAGCCGTTTGAAAATGACTCACTCAGTGCAAAGAAACGTATTTGTTTCAATAGATACACAATGCACACATTATATGTGTAAATGAGCAGTAACGTCTGAACAGGAATCATATAATTGTTATTTTTCTATTTGCACAATGACAACAAATCTGTGTGGATTGTGATAATAGGGGATCTAGTAACATATTAGTCTATAATGGGTGTCTGGAATAACAATGAATGATATCAAAACGACAACAGGATATTAGCGCAAGCTAAAGGATTACGGTGCAATGCAGATGACTGTTGTTTATTCAATGAGTCAGTGTCTGAATTGCATATTTCACTTAAATAAACAATTATAATAAATCATACAGCCACACTGTAAATACACTGAGAGAAGACATGGATCGTATTCAGTAGGCACAAAACGTAAGAAATCTGTCCAAAATAGAGTAACACAGGAAGGTAATATTTCAACTTGTCCAATAAGAAATATTCGTATTCATTTGCAAAACTTTTTAAAACATTTTTGCTGCAATGTTCCCTAATGAACACACAATACCAAATCAAATCAAATCAAAATGTATTGGCCACATGCGCCGAATACAACAGGTGCAGACATTACAGTGAAATGCTTACTTACAGCCCTTAACCAACAGTGCATTTATTTTTAACAAAAAAGTACAAATAAAACAACAACAAAAAAAGTGTTGAGAAAAAAAGAGCAGAAGTAAAATAAAATAACAGTAGGGAGGCTATATATACAGGGGGGGTACCGGTGCAGAGTCAATGTGCGGGGGCACCGGCTAGTTGAGGTAGTTGAAGTAATATGTACATGTCATAGCTAAAGACTAGAGAAAGGGATTATAAAATAAAGAAATACTGCCACACACAATGCACCAGCAAAAGACTGTCTGTTCATGACTAGAGAGAGGCGTATAGCTGCTAGCTGTAGCCTCTGCAGTAACCTGAAGGTGTGACGGGGGGTTGATGTTGTGTGTGGCTGTGTGCCGATGGGTGTCCCAGGGCAATTAAAGAGAGCAATGACTTGAAGCAGTGCCTTATGGACTAATATAGGCCTGTTACACACACACACACACACCCTGTCACAGTTGTCTCCCTAGATGGGAATAGCAGAGCCAAGAGCTCCTCGACCCAAGAGCTGTTAGACCCATGCTTCAGAGGTGGGGTAGGGTGTGTGTGTGTGTGTTGGGGGGGGGGGGGGGGGGGGGGGGGGGCTGTCTTTCTATAATCTCTCCCTCTCTCTCCCTCCCCCTCCTCCTCTCTCCCTCTTTGCCTCCCTCTGTCTCTCTCCTCTCTCTCTCTCCCCCTCCTCTCTCTCCCTCTTTGCCTCCCTCTGTCTCTCCCTCTTTCTCTCTCCCCCTCCTCCTCCCTCCCTCTGCTCTCTCTCTCTCTCCCGCCCCCTCCTCTCTCTCCTCTTTGCTCCTCTCGTCTCCCTCCCCTCTGTCTCTCTGTCTCTCTCTCTCTCCCCTCCCCCTCCTCCGTCTGTCTCTCTCTCTCTCTCCTCCCTCCTCCTCTCTCCTCTTTGCCTCCGTCTGTCTCTCTCTCCTCCCTCCCCCTCCTCCTCTCTGCCTCCCTCCCTCTGTCTCTCTACCTCCTCTCTCTCCCTCCTTCCTACTTCTCTCTCCCTCTGCCTCCCCTCACTCTACCTCCTCTCTCTCTTTATCTCTTCTATCTCTCGCTTTCTCTCTCTCTCTCTCTCCCTCCTCTCTCTTTCTCTCCCCCCTCCTCCTCTCTCTCTCCCACTCCCTCCTTCACCCTCTCTCTCCCTCTCTCCCCCCTCCCTCACTCTTCCCTTCTCTCTCTCTTTCCCTCCCTCCCTCCTTCTCTCTCCCTCTAAGGTTTGAGCCAGGATGTGGACATACGACAGATGTTTATGAAGTAGGGCCTTGTAAACAAAAGGGAGTAATGTAGAGATTTGCGGGTCTTTTGCGAAGTCCAGCCAACTTTTTGATACAGGATGCAGTGATGAGTATCAAAACTGTCCCTGTAACAAAGCGAAGGGTACTATGGTAGATGGCATCCAAAGGTTTAAGAGTAGTAGCACCTGCACTTTGATAAATAATATCACCATAATCAAGAACAGATAAAAAGATTGACTGAATAATCTGCTTACTACTGCTTAGAGAAAGGCACAATCTGTTTCTGTAGAAAAAGCTAACTTTAAATTTTAGCTTCTTAACCAGCTCATCTATAGGTTTTTAAAGGTCAAATCCATATCAATCAAAAGGCCTTAGTATTTATATGGCGGGAACACGTTTCATTGGAGAACTACCTAATGAGTGAACATGTAGTTCATCTGAAACATTCTTATGAGAGTTTAAAAACAACATGCATTTCG
>NC_139997.1:6084585-6162085 GCF_964263955.1 Coregonus lavaretus
CGGCCCATCACAACAAAGCTCTACTAGACCCGGCCCATCACAACACAGTTCTATTGGACCCGGCCAATCACAACACAGCACTGACCACTACTCCAGGGTCGGGCAGAACACTGTCCTTCAGAGAAGTACACCACATGATGCAGTCCACGCCATGTATCATTCAGATCATCAGCCTACATATGCTGAGGTAACCTCTGGCAAAATACACCTAGAACTATCAGAGATAGAAGAGGTGCGCCAACTACTGCATCTAATATGCAGACTACTGGGCTAGACAGACCGTTTAATTCACACGCACGCACACGCGCACAGGGTTGCAGATTGCATTGCATTGCACATATTTTTTGGGCCATTCTTGTTAATTTGTTTACAACTATCCTTTATTTTATTGGCACTGGTATTATAATAATAGTGATGTGTAATGGTGTGTGTGTGTGTATGTATATATATATATATATATATATGTGTATATGTATGTACAGTGGGGGAAAAAAGTATTTAGTCAGCCACCAATTGTGCAAGTTCTCCCACTTAAAAAGATGAGAGAGGCCTGTAATTTTCATCATAGGTACACGTCAACTATGACAGACAAATTGAGAAAAAAATATCCAGAATATCACATTGTAGGATTTTTAATGAATTGATTTGCAAATTATGGTGGAAAATAAGTATTTGGTCACCTACAAACAAGCAAGATTTCTGGCTCTCACAGACCTGTAACTTCTTCTTTAAGAGGCTCCTCTGTCCTCCACTCGTTACCAGTATTAATGGCACCTGTTTGAACTTATCAGTATAAAAGACACCTGTCCACAACAGTCACACTCCAAACTCCACTATGGCCAAGACCAGAGAGCTGTCAAAGGACACCAGAAACAAAATTGTAGACCTGTACCAGGCTGGGAAGACTGAATCTGCAATAGGTAAGCAGCTTGGTTTGAAGAAATCAACTGTGGGAGCAATTATTAGGAAATGGAAGACATACAAGACCACTGATAATCTCCCTCGATCTGGGGCTCCACGCAAGATCTCACCCCGTGGGGTCAAAATGATCACAAGAACGGTGAGCAAAAATCCCAGAACCACACGGGGGGACCTAGTGAATGACCTGCAGAGAGCTGGGACCAAAGTAACAAAGCCTACCATCAGTAACACACTACGCCGCCAGGGACTCAAATCCTGCAGTGCCAGACATGTCCCCCTGCTTAAGCCAGTACATGTCCAGGCCCGTCTGAAGTTTGCTAGAGTGCATTTGGATGATCCAGAAGAGGATTGGGAGAATGTCATATGGTCAGATGAAACCAAAATATAACTTTTTGGTAAAAACTCAACTCGTCGTGTTTGGAGGACAAAGAATGCTGAGTTGCATCCAAAGAACACCATACCTACTGTGAAGCATGGGGGTGGAAACATCATGCTTTGGGGCTGTTTTTCTGCAAAGGGACCAGGACGACTGATCCGTGTAAAGGAAAGAATGAATGGGGCCATGTATCGTGAGATTTTGAGTGAAAACCTCCTTCCATCAGCAAGGGCATTGAAGATGAAACGTGGCTGGGTCTTTCAGCATGACAATGATCCCAAACACACCGCCCGGGCAACGAAGGAGTGGCTTCGTAAGAAGCATTTCAAGGTCCTGGAGTGGCCTAGCCAGTCTCCAGATCTCAACCCCATAGAAAATCTTTGGAGGGAGTTGAAAGTCCGTGTTGCCCAGCGACAGCCCCAAAACATCACTGCTCTAGAGGAGATCTGCATGGAGGAATGGGCCAAAATACCAGCAACAGTGTGTGAACCTTGTGAGGACTTACAGAAAACGTTTGACCTGTGTCATTGCCAACAAAGGGTATATAACAAAGTATTGAGAAACTTTTGTTATTGACCAAATACTTATTTTCCACAATAATTTGCAAATAAATTCATTAAAAATCCTACAATGTGATTTTCTGGATCTTTTTTTCCCATTTTGTCTGTCTTAGTTAACGTGTACCTATGATGACAATTACAGGCCTCTCTCATCTTTTTAAGTGGGAGAACTTGCACAATTGGTGGCTGACTAAATACTTTTTCCCCCCACTGTATGTGGTCACTGCACAACAGGGGAGGTAGAAACAGAAATGCACTTTCTCCTTTACTGTGATAAATATTCCTCACAAAGAGATTCATTATTCACAGAAATGACTAGATTTATTCCAAATTTTAATTTATTAAACCCAGAGGAAAAACTAAGAATACTCATGGGCGAAGGAGCTATGGCTCCTCTTGCAGCCAAATATGTATTTGCCTGCCATAGCCTGAGGGACACTGAATAATAACATCTGCATAATAAATAGTAACGTACTTATTATTGCTATTATTGTTATTACCATTATTATTGTTGTTTATCATTCCAAATAGTAGTGGTATGGGTGGTAATGGTAATGATGGCCCGTTTAATGATGGTGGTGGTAGTAGTGGTAGTAGTGATGATGGTAGTACTGATATAATGGTGGAGATGACCGTTATTTAGTTATAAGTTAGTTATAGTTTCATTTTCCATATTTAGATTTGTATATTTATACTATTGACTGTTACCATTTTATTGTTGTTATTTAATTATTATTATTTACTACCATTTTTTATTATTATTTGTTATTATTTATTACAATGTATATTGTATACATTGTTGCTTTGGCAATATTGACACAATGTTTTTCATGCCAATAAAGCTGCTTGAATTGAATTGAATTGAATTGAGAGAGAGAGAGAGAGAGAGAGAGAGAGAGAGAGAGAGAGAGAGAGAGAGAGAGAGAGAGAAAGAGAGCGAGAGAGAGAGAGATACAGAGACAGAGAGAGAGACAGAGAGAGAGATACAGAGACAGAGAGAGAGATACAGAGAGAGATATACAGAGAGAGAGAGAGAGATAGATAGATAGAGAGAGAGAGAGAAAGTTGGGTTGGAGGTCTCAAGACGGCAGTGTTACGAACCCCGTGGCTTTAAACGTCTAGGGTGGATGGACATGAGACCCGTAACATAATTCATGCGAATTAGAAGCGTGACATGGAACAGTGAGAACCAAAAACTACACGACAACCATAAACTACCGTCAAACATAAAAGGTTTATTTTTGAACACACGGTAAAGGTTTGGGAAAAAGGGCTGAGCAGGACCCAAGAAATGAAACAATAGTGTAAAAAAAAAACTAAACTGATCTTGCCTGCCTCAAGAACCGCTAAGCTACTGCTAATCATACAAAAATACAGTGGGTGGTCCGCTCAGGTCTAACTAGTGTTTTTAGACAGTTTTCTTCCTACGGGTAATGTACGCCCAAGGGCAACTTGCTTAAACTCCCCTTTTCCCAGAAACACACAAAGTTACCAAACAGAGTAACCAGCAAATGAGTGAGTACACAGGACACCACAGTATCCATACTCACATACGAAAAATAGTCTAACAAAGTTCCCAAACAGAGTAACCAGCAACTTAGTGCGTAAACAAAACACAGGACACCACAGTATCCATACTCACATACGGAAATAGTCTCTAACAAAGTTACCAAACAACTGACCGGCTTTTAAACAATGGGATGTGTGATTGAAAAACCAGAAACAGGTGGTGCAATGCAGAGGAATGTTCACTGATTGGTCCACCTTAGCAATCAGCAGACACCCCAACGACCAGCAATCAGGAACATACAGGACACCTGTGATTAGGGCAGAAGGAGAGGAAAAACACAAAAAGACACAGGATACCTGTATCCGTAACAGGCAGTCATACAGTACTGCGCCATCTGTCCGCAATTGTCAAGTGAGGCCAGTGCCCAAGCGTCATGCACCAGCACCCGGAGAATGGATGGAGAGCCCGATCACTGTCATAGCTCAGCTAGCCCTATCATCCACCACTGCGATCGAGCTCCCTGCCATCCAGGACCTCTATACCAGGCGGTGTCAGAGGAAGGCCCTACAAAAGGTTCCAACCACCCAAGTCATAGATTGTTCTCTCTGCAACCGCACGGCAAGCGGTACCAAGGCACCAAGTCTGGAACCAACAGAACCCTGAACAGCTTCTACCCCCAAGCCATAATACTGCTAAATAGTTAACCAAATAGCTACCTGAACTATCTGCATTGACCCCCTTTCGAACTAACTCTTTTGACTCATCACATACACTGCTGCTACTGTTTATTATCTATCCTGTTGCCTAGTCACTTTACCCCTACCTATATGTACATATCTACCTCAGTGACCTCGTCCCCCTGCACATTGACTCAGTACTGGTACACCGTGTATATCAAATCAATTTTTATTTGTCATATGCGCCGAATACAACAGGTGTAGACCTTACCGTGAAATGCTTACTTTCAAGCCCTTAACCAACGATGCAGTTCAAGAAATAGAGTTAAGAAAATATTTCCTAAATAAACTAAAGTTTCTAACTAAATGACTGTTACTCATTGTGGATTTATTCCTAATGTTATTGTTTCTATAATTTTTCTATTCTTCTCTCTGCATTGTGGGTAAGGTCCCGTAAGGAAGCATTTCACTGTTAGTCTACACCTGTTGTTTACCAAGCATGTGACAAATAAAATGAGATTTGCCCAGGGTCCAAGTATTGCACGCTCTCTACTACCTTCTTCCTCCTTTTAACCCTGCAGGCCAAGTGCAGCCAAACATGTCAAAGAATGGAGAATAGCTTTCTAAGGGATGATAAAACATCCAGAGAATAACAGGAAGATGCATGTTGTTATGAATTTCTATGGTTTTTATACTGTGGGTCTCTTTGTAGGGAACGACGTACCTATTCAAAATTACACATAACGTATACAACTATAATTACTTAACTATAATTACTTAAAAAACCTTGAATGCAGATGATGCCATTGTCCTTAATTAGCCTATTACTGGCTTTATGCAAGCCTGAACACGGGGCCTGTCTGTATATAGAGGCTTCTTCATATAGAGACTGATATGATAGAAATGTTAGCAGACAGCGGCCTCTCTCCTTCCCTGTGCACACAGCATGCGCATACCCATGTCGTGACGCACCCTGCCTGCTATTTCTAAAGGCCGTCATCCATTTTGTTGACGATGACGGTGGAGCTTGCTGCCAGGTGGTGAGAAATGTGTTTCTCTGGGACTAAAGGGCCATCATGTGGCCGGAGGGGGAACTACACACTACCCTTAACAACACAGACATCACTACAAAACAAAAGTAGTGTATAATGTGCCATTTGGGACAGAGGCAGAGATAAGACTGTGGGTCTGAATACATGACGGATGCACTGCTGTGACAAACCAAATAGACTAGAGAAAAATACACTTTCATTCAGGATTGCAAATCATCCCACTTGAGTGACTCCTTTTATTCAGTAAGGATACTATCGATTTGATATAAAGTCAAATTTTCTGCTCACCAATTTCAGTACAAGGCAGACAAGGTCTAACCAAGGTTGGAAATCACATCAAACGACCCACTGATAAAATAATGAATTGTATTTGAAAGATGAGGTGCTTGAAATAAAGTACATCTTTCTTCTCTGACCCACAGATTGTTGAGGGCAGGGTGTAAATTAAAACCTTTGTCCTCCTGTTCAGCTCCCATATCCTTTACATTGTCTTCTGATGGCTCTCTATCATCTCAGCTCTTATATCCATAACAGGGCTTTCTGATTGATTCTTTATCAGCTCAGCTCCCATATCCTTTACAGTGTCTTCTGATGGAACCTCTATCAGCTCAGATCCCACATAATTTACATTGTCTTCTGATGGACCCCCTATCAGCTCAGCTCCCATATCCTTTACAGTGTCTTCCGATGGACCCCCTATCAGCCCAGCTCCCATATCCTTTACAGTGTCTTCTGATGGACCCTCTATCAGGTCAGCTCCCATATCCTTTACAGTGTCTTCTGATGGATCTTCTATCAGCTCAGAACCCATATCCTTTTTTATTTATGTTTTATTTCACCTTTAGTTAACCTGTCACGCCCTGACTCAGGGTACTCGTATATGTTGAGTCAGGGTGTGTATATTCTGTGTGTGTATATTCTATGGTTGTCATTCTAGTATGTATAGTTCTATGTTGGCCGGTGTGGTTCCCAAACAGAGGCAGCTGTCGCTCGTTGTCTCTGATTGGGGATCATACTTAGGCAGCCTATTGGCACTGTTGAGTTGTGGGATCTTGTTCCGGTTAAGGTTTGTTGTGTGTCTACCTTAGGACTTCACGTTTCGTTTCGTTTCGTTTAATGTGAGTCTGGAAGGAGAGTTTACGGTCTAACCAGACACCTAGGTATTTGTAGTTGTCCACATATTCTAAGTCAGACCCGCCGAGAGTAGTGAATCTAGTCGGGCGAGCAGGTGCAAGCAGCGTTCGATTGAAGAGCATGCATTTAGTTTTACTAGCGTTTAAGAGCAGTTGGAGGCCACAGAAGGAGTGTTGTATGGCATTGAAGCTCGTTTGGAGGTTTGTTAACACAGTGTCCAATGAAGGGCCAGATGTATACAAAATGGTGTCGTCTGCGTAGAGGTGGATCTGAGAGTCACCAGCAGCAAGAGCGATATCATTGATATACACAGAGAATAGAGTCGGCCTGAGAATTGAACCCTGTGGCACCCCCATAGAGACTGCCAGAGGTCCAGACAACAGGCCCTCCGATTTGACACACTGAACTCTATCTGAGAAGTAGTTGGTGAACCAGGCGAGGCAGTCATTTGAAAAACCAAGGCTATTTAGTCGGCCAATAAGAATGCTGTGATTGGCAGAGACAAAAGCCTTGGCCAGGTTGATGAAGACGGCTGCACAGCACTGTCTTTTATCGATCGCGGTTATTATATCGTTTAGGACCTTGAGCGTGGCTGAGGTGCACCCATGACCAGCTCGGAAACCAGATTGCATAGTGGAGAAGGTACGGTGGGATTCGAAATGGTCGGTGATCTGTTTGTTAACTTGGCTTTCAAATACTTTCGAAAGGCAGGGCAGGATGGATATAGGTCTGTAACAGTTTGGATCTAGAGTGTCACCCCCTTTGAAGAGGGGGATGACCAAGGCAGCTCTCCAATCTCTGGGGATCTCAGACGTTACGAAAGAGAGGTTGAACAGGATAGTAATAGGGGTTGCGACAATTTTGGCGGCTAATTTTAGAAAGAAAGGGTCCAGATTGTCTAGCCCAGCTGATTTGTAGGGGTACAGATTTAGCAGCTCTTTCAGGAAATCAGCCATCTGAATTTGGGTGAAGGAGAAGCGGGGGGGGGGGGGGGGGCATGGGCAAGTTGCAGCAGAGGGTGCAGAGCTGGTGGCCGGGGTAGTGGTAGCCAGGTGGAAAGCATGGCCAGCCGTAGCAAAATGCTTATTGAAATTCTCGATTATTGTAGATTTATCGGTGGTGACAGTGTTTGTTAGTCTCAGTGGGTAGCTGGGAGGAGGTGCTCTTATTCTCCATGGACTTTACAGTGTCCCAAAACTTTTTGGAGTTAGTGCTACAGAATGCACATTTCTGTTTGAAAAAGCTATCCTTTGCTTTCCTAACTGATTGTGTATATTGGTTCCTGACTTCCCTGAAAAGTTGCATATCGCGGGGGCTGTTCGATGCTAATGCAGTACGCCACAGGATGTTTTTGTGCTGGTCAAGGGCAGTCAAGTCTGGGGTGAACCAGGGGCTATATCTGTTCTTAGTTCTGAATTTTTTGAATGGGGCATGCTTATTTAAGATGGAGAGGAAAGCACTTTATCCATCCAGGATACCCGGGCCAGGTCAATTAGAAAGGCCTGCTCGCTAAAGTGTTTTTAGGGAGCGTTTGACAGTGATGAGGGGTGGTCGTTTGACCGCGGACCCGTTACGGACGCAGGCAATGAGGCAGTGATCGCTGAGATCCTGGTTAAAGACAGCGGAGGTGTATTTAGAGGGTAAATTAGTCAGGATGATATCTATGAGGGTGCCCATGTTTACAGATTTAGGGTTGTACCTGGTAGGTTCCTAGATTGAGGGCATCTAGTTTAGATTGTAGGACGGCCGGGGTGTTAAGCATATCCCAGTTTAGGTCACCAAGCAGTACGAACTCTGAGGATAGATGGGGGGCAAGCAATTCACATATGGTGTCCAGGGCACAACTGGGGGCTGAGGGGGGTCTGTAGCAAGCGGCAACAGTGAGAGACTTATTTCTGGAAAGGTGGATTTTTAGAAGTAGAAGCTCAAACTGTTTGGGCACAGACCTGGATAGTATGATAGAGCTCTGCAGTAGATTGCAACTCCGCCCCCTTTGGCAGTTCTATCTAGACGGAAAATGGTGTAGTTCGGAATGGACATTTCTGAATTTTTGGTGGCCTTCCTAAGCCAAGATTCAGACACTGCTAGAACATCAGGGTTGGCAGAGTGTGCTAACGCAGTGAATAACTCAAACTTGGGGAGGAGACTTCTGATGTTAACATGCAAGAAACCAAGGCTTTTACGGTTACAGAAGTCAACAAATGATAGCGCCTGGGGGGTAGGAGTGATACTGGGGGCTACAGGGCCTGGGTTAACCTCTACATCACCAGAGGAACAAAAGAGGAATAGAATAAGAATATGGCTAAAGGCTTTAAGAACTGGTCTTCTAGTGCGTTGGGTACAGAGAAAAGGGGCAGATTTCCGGGCGTTGTAGAATAGATTCAGAGCATTATGTACAGACAAGGATATGGAAGGATATGAGTACAGTGGAGGTACACCTAAGCATTGGGTAACTATGAAAGAGATAGCATCATTGGAGGTACCGATTGAGCCGGTCTCCGTGTGTATGAGGGGAGCTCTCTGAGGCTGGTTGAGCTGAACTTGGGGCTCTACAGTGAAATTGTATAATAAGAACTAACCCAAACAGCAATAGGCAAGGCATATTGACATGGGAGAGAGGCATAACACAATCCCAGGTGTTATTTGAGAGGGCTAAGACAACAACTGGTAATGGCGACGAAAGTTTGGGCTGAGGCTAAACAGATGAACAGGATGGGGTACCGTGTAAAGGAACAGTCCAGCAGGCATTAGCTGTGTAGCTGAGTGATCATAAGGTCCAGTGAACAGCACTAAGTAAGTCCAGGAGCAGATCGTAGGCTGCTAAAGCACAGGCGAGCAGGAGGCACGGCTGTTGATTGCGCGTGCTAGCGGGCCGGGGCTAGCAGTTGCATCTTTGTGGTCATCGCAACGGGAAGCCTGTTGAAACTACATCAGACGATTACGTCGGCAGACCAGTCGTGATGGATCGGCGGGGCTCCGTGTCGACACTAGGAGGTCTCGTCCGGTTGACAGAGAGGTAGATAGCCGGGAGATGGGCCTGGCTCGAGGCTAACTCAAGGCTAACTGGTACGTCGGGAGGTAGTGATTAGCCAACAACAGCCATTCGGTTGCAGCTAGCTAGTTGCGATGGTCCGGTGTTAAGGTCCAGTGATTCAGTGATTCCGGCAGAAAATCCGATATGCTCTGGGTCGATAGCAAGCTGAGCAGACTGGCCGATAATTGTCCAGGCTAGAGCTGGCTGGTAGGTAGGTAGTGCAGGCCATGGACAGTGGTGAAGACCGCTAACGGTGGCTAATAGCAAGTAGCTAGTTAGCTGGCTAGCTGGCTAGTTTCAGCAGTAGGTTCTTGATAATAGAATCCGTTCCACATTGGGTGAGGCGGGTTGCAGGAAAGTATATTTAGTTAAAGGATGGAAAGTGAGATAGAGAAATATATACGAATAAATCAAATCAAATTTTATTTGCCACATGCGCCGAATACCCTGTGTAGACATTACCGTGAAATGCTTACTTACAACCCTTAACCAACAATGCAATTATTTCTTAATAAAAAAGTACAATAAAACAACAACAACAAAAAAGTGTTGAGAAAAAAGAGCAGAAGTAAAATAAAATAACAGTAGGGAGGCTATATACAGGGGGGTATCGGTGCAGAGTCAATGTGCGGGGGCACCGGCTAGTTGAGGTAATATGTACATGTGGGTAGAGTTAAAGTGACTTTGCATAAATAATTAACAGAGTAGCAGCAGCGTAAAAAGATGGGGTGGGGGTGCAAATAGTCCGGATAGCCATGATTAGCTGTTCAGGAGTCTTAAGGCTTGGGGGTAGAAGCTGTTGCGAAGCCTTTTGGACCTAGACTTGGCGCTCCGGTACCGCTTGCTGTGCGGTAGCAGAGAGAACAGTCTATGACTAGGGTGGCTGGAGTCTTTAACAATTTTGAGGGCCTTCCTCTGACACCGCCTGGTATAGAGGTCCTGGATGGCAGGAAGCTTGGCCCCAGTGATATACTGGGCCGTACGCACTACCCTCTGTAGTGCCTTGCGGTCGAAGGCCGAGCAGTTGCCATACTAGGCGGTGATGCAACCAGTCAGGATGCTCTCGACGGTTGTAGAACTTTTTGAGGATCTGAGGCCCCATGCCAAATCTTTTCAGTCTCCTGAGGGGGAACAGGCTTTGTCGTGCCCTCTTCACGACTGTCTTGGTGTGTTTGGACCATGATTGTTCGTTGGTGATGTGGACACCAAGGAACTTGAAGCTCTCAAGCTGTTCCACTACAGCCCCGTCGATGAGAATGGGGGCATACTCAGACCTCTTTTTTTTCCTGTAGTCCACAATCATCTCCTTTGTCTTGGTCACGTTGAGGGAGAGGTTGTTATCCTGGCACCACAGGGCCAGGTCTCTGACCTCCCTATAGGCTGTCTCATCGTTGTCGGTGATCAGGCCTACCACTGTTGTGTCGTCGGCAAACTTAATGATGGTGTTGGAGTCATGCCTGGCCATGCAGTGATGGGTGAACAGGGAGTACAGGAGGGGACTGAGCACGCACCCTTGAGGGGCCCCCACATTGAGGATCAGCGTGGCAGATGTGTTGTTACCTACCCTTACCACCTGGGGGCAGCCCGTCAGGATGTCCAGGATCCAGTTGCAGAGGGAGGTGTTTAGTCACAGGATCCTTAGCTTAGTGATAAGCTTTGAGGGCACTACGGTGTTGAACACTGAGCTGTAGTCAATGAATAGCATTCTCACGTAGGTGTTTCTCTTGTCCAGGTGGGAAAGGGCAGTGTGGAGTGCAATACAGATTGCATCATCTGTGGATCTGTTGGGGCGGTATGCAAATTGTAGTGGGTCTAGGGTTTCTGGGATAATGGTGTTGATGTGAGCCATGACCAGCCTTTCAAAGCACTTCATGGCTACAGTCGTCAGTGCTACGGGTCGGTAGTCATTTAGGCAGGTTATCTTAGTGTCCTTGGGCACGGGGACTATGGTGGTCTGCTTGAAACATGTTGGTATTACAGACTCAGTCAGGGACATGTTGCAAATGTCGGTGAAGACACTTGCCAGTTGGTCAGCACATGCTCAGAGTACACGTCCTGGTAATCCGTCTGGCCCTGCGGCCTTGTGAATGTTGACCTGCTTAAAAGTTTTACTCACATCGGCTACAGAGAGCGTGATCACATAGTTATCCGGTACAGCTGGTGCTCTCATGCATGCTTCAGTGTTGCTTGCCTTGAAGCGAGCATAGAAGTGGTTTAGCTCGTCTGGTAGGCTTGTGTCACTGGGCAGCTTGCGGCAAAAACAGAAAAACAGGCTATTTACACGAGGACACAACACAACACACGACCGCACTGCTACGCCATCTTGGATACAGTGTCTTCTGATGGACCCTCTATCAGGTCAGCTCCCATATCCTTTACAGTGTCTTCTGACGGACCCTCTATCAGGTCAGCTCCCATATCCTTTACAGTGTCTTCTGATGGACCCTCTATCAGGTCAGCTCCCATATCCTTTACAGTGTCTTCTGATGGACCCTCTATCAGGTCAGCTCCCATATCCTTTACAGCAGGGTTCTTCAATTCCGGTCCTGGAGGGCCGAAACACTTCTGTTTTTTATTTCTACCTGGTAGTTAATTGCACTCACCTGGTGTCCCAGGTCTGAATTAGCCCCTGATTAGAAGGAGAGGATGAAAAACAGAGGTGTTTCGGCCCTCCAGGACCGGAATTGAAGAACCCTGCTTTACAGTGTCTTCTGATGGACCCTCTATCAGGTCAGCTCCCATATCCTTTACAGTGTCTTCTGATGGACCCTCTATCAGGTCAGCTCCCATATCCTTTACAGTGTCTTCTGATGGACCCTCTATCAGGTCAGCTCCCATATCCTTTACAGTGTCTTCTGATGGACCCTCTATCAGGTCAGCTCCCATATCCTTTACAGTGTCTTCTGATGGACCCTCTATCAGCTGAGCTCATTGTAATGCACACCACATTCCTGGCTGAGGAACAGCACACAAACACACACACACACACACACACACACACACACACACACATACACATACACATAGAGAGAGAGAGAAAGTGAGAGAGACACACAGACACACACACAGACAAAGACACACACACCAGCTGGGTCGGTGCTCCACAGCTGCTGCTGTTGCTGAGGCCTTTAGTTAGACGCACGGTACAGGACGGTTGCAGAGCAGGGGGATGACCCCAGATCAGGGTCACCTGCTGGGTGTTACCTGGAGGTCAATCAGGGCAAAGTCAACTCCTGTAGCGCACACTGCTGCATATCACTTCAACACTGTGTTTGTTCACCAAGAATACGAGGAGCAGGTCTAGTCTGAGATGGAGTCAATACCTGTTCAGAATAAACCTCTTATACTTATAGGTTGGGTGTTGATATGTTTGGTTTTTCAGAGAGGGCCAGGGGTTTCACTTTGATGTACTAGAAGAGCCTATAACCTTTACTGTTCCAATGGTTATTAACAATCTATACGTGTTCAACTCAATTCCCCTGTAAACTGTAGATTAATTGACATTTTGTGCTGAGATAATTCTGCCACTAAAGTTTGAGCAGCTGCAGGTAAATGCTTGAATATTTGGCTGAATGCTTGAATGCTTTCTGCTGTGCAGTTAGTTTGAAATTAGCATTTAAACATTTTATTAAATGGTTGTAAATGCCTAAGGTTATATGGAAATGCTAATATTTGACAATACTCTTCTCACAATACAATTTTTCATTTTTATCAAACTACATTCAGATGATCCTTTCTACCTCTCATATTAATTCAACATCTCTAAACAACATAGCTGTATGATTGCTGTTATGATTTTGAACAGTCAAGATAGCTAGCAACAATGACAAGAAGCTGCCATGTGGGGAATCGTAGGTGGCTCGTTTCAGCTCGTTGTATCTTATTATTGATACCATGTCGTGTTTTGAGGTGTTTTGAATAATATGGCTAAAATTAGCTAGCTAGCTAACCAACAACTGTAACAATGTATTTGAGAGACAACAAATGCTCAATGTACAAATGTATTTAGGTTTTCAATAAACATTTGGAGACAAAATATAGTTTACCTGTAGTCAACAATCTAAGCCAACCCCGTATGTTTTGCCCCATAGTTGCCACACATCGGTTTTGTTGCTAAGCAACCAAACCTTCTATGTCAAGTATTTTAAAGTAACATGAATTCAATCGAGCCAAATTAAGTCTAATGATGCCATTTCATCTTCAGCCACGTGGTGGTGCCAAAGTTGTCAAGATCATTGCTAAATGAGGTAGGGTACCCAGTTGAACTCTCCAGCGTTACAAATAATATGCTGGTGTGTGTGTGTGTGTGTGTGTGTGTGTGTGTGTGTGTTTTCTTATCACATACACCGGATAGGTGCAGTGAAATGTGTTGTTTTACAGGGTCAACTATATAGGATGGCGCCCCTGGAGCAAATTAGAGTTAAGTGCCTTAAGGGCGCATGGAAAGATTTTTCACTTGTCAGCTCTGGTATTCGAACCAGCGACCTTTTGGTTACTGGCCAAACCCTCTAACTGCTGGGCTACCCCTTACGAAAAAGATTGCAGTCAGAGTGCAGTATAACTGCAGTACAACTGCAATTACTGCGTCCAAAATACCCCAGTCAATTGCAGTTTCTGCACTTTTACTGCAGTTTCAAAACTGCAATATTTTTTTGTAAGGTACCTTGTGTATTGGTTTATGGGTCTTTATGGATAGCAAAGTACCTTCACTAGGTGATTGTCTTTTCCCACTGGCACAAACTGGTTGAATCAACATTGTTTCAATGCAGTGGGCGATTTTAGCATGTCAATCTTGGTTGGTCAAACTCCCCCATATTTTTTTCTTAGATGCATGCCAGCAAAGCCACTACACAACACAACACTAAACAATACATTTAATTGGACTATAACGGTGACAAACGGTGCCCACAAACTGTTAGGGCCTACATAAAGCTGTCCCAACAGCAGAGTCCCAACAGCAGTCCCAACACCTTACCAC
Organism: Coregonus lavaretus; assembly: GCF_964263955.1. Classification (NCBI taxonomy): domain Eukaryota; kingdom Metazoa; phylum Chordata; class Actinopteri; order Salmoniformes; family Salmonidae; genus Coregonus; species Coregonus lavaretus. The sequence goes on from NC_139997.1 coordinate 6,098,828, forward strand.
TGTTACACCTGGCTATCAGCGGAGCCTTGTCTGGCAGCGAAACAGTTCATTCAGGCTCATTTACTGCCTTTAAAAAAAAGATAGCTGTTATGGCTGACTTGCTTAAACAAATGTGGTTTCTACTGACAATTGAGATGTCCAAACTATGGCATAAGGGGACGACGAGCGGATAAGAGGCAATCCGTAATTTCGATTAAGACATTAATGAGCGAGCTAGGACAGACGTAGTCAATATAACTATTTGTTCAGCACTTTTGAAATGTACAGCGACAGAATTCAGAACATCTCCCTGTACACCAAGTCAGAACAGTAGGTATAAATTAAGGGGGCATATGAGCAGACAATGAAAGCGCTTACAATATTCGATAATGACATTTCTCTTAATCAGGCTATAGGCTACATGTGCACCACCAAGTCAGAACAGTAGGCTAAGTTATGAGGAGAAAAGCGACCAAATTATTAGGGTGAGGCACATGGGCTATTAACAGCTTACTACACAACATACACTTAGTATTACTTTCTTAGCTACAGTATACATATCTCCCTGGCATATTACATCATTTATGCAGCAGCATACAATACATTTTTGGACTCACCTTGTAGTGCTGTGCTCACTTGAACAATAAGGTTTGTCATCAAAGTCTGTCATTCTCTGGATTTATGGTGCTTTTTAGACAACTGGTAACTCTGAAAAAAACAAGGTTGAATCATGACGTTAGTGATATTCAGGTAGGAGCTCTAGAAAGAGGCTCAAGTTCCCGACGTCCGAGTTGGATGACCATTCAAAATGTATTTTCCCAGTCGGAGCTCGTTTCTTTTCGAGTTCCCAACTGTCCCAATTGAACAAACTGATGTCTGAGATTTCCCAGTTCCGAGTTGTTTTGAAAGCGGCAGAAGTCAGGCTGAATTGACAGCATGGCCAATGTTGAATGTTTATCCTTTTACGCTTGGAAAAGAGACCCTTAAACCCAGACTTGGACCACACACCCACTCCACTGAATAGCAGGCTAGTGATTGCTTTGCAATGCTTGCAGTTAGCCACTGATTCCTTCCAAACCACTCATTGTTGAATTTGCGTTTTCCAACTGGTTGTGTCTTGTTTATGTCCAATGGCCAATGAGCACCAATACGTTTTATCCATCATTTCTCTTCATAATTTCTCTTCATACGACAAGAATTGAAAAGTATTTGCCAGTAGATTGTCGACTTGAATTATGATGATGACTGCTAGCTTGCTAGCTAAGATTTTGAAAGTATGATGTTAACATGATCAGTCCAATCAAAGCTACTGTAGATATAACGTGATTTGACGTCATTTAATCTGTGGCCAATGGCCTTGAGCCTTCTTGGATGGGCACTTCTAATGTAACTCTATGGCAGCACCCAAGGGGCTTGAATTTTCGAGCTCTCCCCGTAGATGTTGCGGTGACGTAGTGACCTCATGAGTGACAGAACACTGAGACAATCACGGCGCAACTAGAGAACATTACCAATCCCTACGCTCCGTATTTTCCGCTGGTTGCCCCACCACCACAGAAAGCACTGAGCTAGGCTGAAACACTTGCATTTTGGAGCTGCCTCACTCAAGAAAGCAAAAAAAGAAACCATGTTTGTATGCAGCTTTATTAACCTAATTATAATTATTTTGTACATTGTTTGCAAACTGATATATGACACGTATTAATGCCAAAATAACATGCAAAACAGGCAAATAAATAAATAAAAATTATAATAACATATTTTTTAGCTAAACAGGTGGGGCTCAAAACAGGTTGGGATCTACTGCCCTGAATGACGGGTCGCCACTGTTTCAATGTAATTTGTCAACGTGTTTTGACGTGGAATCTATGTGGAAAATACATTGGATTTGAAAAAAGTCACCAACATAATAAACTGTTGTTTTGAGGGTAAAATTTCAACCACAGGATTTTGTCATTATGGTAACCAATTTTCAACATAGACAAACCTTGTATAAAATGTTGAATTTGTACCTTTGAAACAACATCAGATCTTCAATGCAATATCCACTATAGGAAAAAAAAACAATAGGCTGGGCAGCATCTCCTACTGGAGAGTTGATCTATCTACAGCTATTCATTTGGTCTATCATACAGGGTTTTAAGCAAGCCCTGCATAGCTATGATATTTGTCTCTGTAAAGGGCTTGACATTGGCAAGTTCTCCTCCTGGTAAAGTTGTCAGTCGGTCTACTGTCATCAAATCAAATCAAATCAAATCAAATTGTATTGGTCACATGCGCCGAATACAACAGGTGCAGACATTACAGTGAAATGCTTACTTACAGCCCTTAACCAACAGTGCATTTATTTTAAACAAAAAAAGTAAGAATAAAACAACAACAAAAAAAGTGTTGAGAAAAAAAGAGCAGAAGTAAAATAAAGTGACAGTAGGGAGGCTTTATATACAGGGGGGTACCGTTGCAGAGTCAATGTGCGGGGGCACCGGCTAGTTGAGGTAGTTGAGGTAATATGTACATGTGGGTAGAGTTAAAGTGACTATGCATAAATACTTAACAGAGTAGCAGCAGCGTAAAAAGGATGGGGTGGGGGGGCAGTGCAAATAGTCCGGGTAGCCATGATTAGCTGTTCAGGAGTCTTATGGCTTGGGGGTAGAAGCTGTTGAGAAGTCTTTTGGACCTAGACTTGGCACTCCGGTACCGCTTGCCGTGCGGTAGCAGAGAGAACAGTCTATGACTAGGGTGGCTGGAGTCTTTGACAATTTTGAGGGCCTTCCTCTGACACCGCCTGGTATAGAGGTCCTGGATGGCAGGAAGCTTTGCCCCAGTGATGTACTGGGCCGTACGCACTACCCTCTGTAGTGCCTTGCGGTCGGAGGCCAAGCAGTTGCCATACCAGGCGGTGATGCAACCAGTCAGGATGCTCTCGATGGTGCAGCTGTAGAATTTTTTGAGGATCTGAGGACCCATGCCAAATCTTTTTAGTCTCCTGAGGGGGAATAGGCTTTGTCGTGCCCTCTTCACGACTGTCTTGGTGTGTTTGGACCATGATAGTTCGTTGGTGATGTGGACACCATCAACACTATAGATGGCAAGCAAATCAAACAATATTTGGATATAGCCATCTAGTGTATCCACTGAAAGTTAGCTTGTCAACTAGCCATATTGATGTGATCTGTTATTAGCTAGCTAGCCAATTTGACATGGTCCTTCAATCAATGTAGCCTATCATACCTGTCAGCAATCGTGATTAAACACTCTTAAAAACAATGTTGAAAAGGGGATAATGTTAGCTACATTCGCTAGGTAGGTCTACATTGGTTGAAGAAAAAGGTACATTAGGTCTACTTACTGTAACACTATGTTTAGCCAACTGTACAAAGTTTCTACCGGTAGCTTGTAAAGTAAACATTATCAGCTAACAGTACATCGGCAAATGCGCCCTGCTTGACAGGCAGAGCCCACAACCGATGGGAAATGAACCCCAACTACTCATGCTTGTCAGGTATAGTTCACTTTTATTTTATATCACTCAAATATCCAATTAATGGTGGCCAGTATTGAGACATAACTGAAATTACATGATCAGTTTATGTTTACTGATCATGAAAATCATGCAGTTACTTGCTGAATAACTGATGATGGAGCTAAATGTGTGCAATTGTTTTGTTTTGCATGGAATAATCTGAAATGTGCAATTCTGGCTATGCTCTTCAAGAGGTGACGATGATATTACAACTGAACAGTTCAGGTTGTCACGTTCATTCATAGACGGGTCAGACCAAGGCGCAGCGTGATATGCATACATGTTTATTTAAACTTAATAAACACTCAACAAAACAATAAACGAAACAAACCGTGAAGTCCAAGGTAGACACAAACAACATACCTTATACGGAACAAGATCCCACAACTACACAGTACCAATAGGCTGCCTAAGTATGGTCCCCAATCAGAGACAACGAGCGACAGCTGCCTCTGATTGGGAACCACACCGGCCAACATAGAACTATACATACTAGAACCCACATAGAAATTACTACATAACAAAGAATATACACACCCTGACTCAACATATACGAGTCCCCTGAGTCAGGGCGTGACAGTGCCCCCCCCCCCCAAAGGTGCGGACTCCGACCACACAACCTTTACTTAACAGGGTAGGGGCCGGGTGGGCATTCCGCCTTGGAGGCAGATCCGGCTCCGGGCGTGACAATCACCTATTCTCCGCCTCCCTGTTGCGCCCCTGGTCTGATCTGGACCTCGGCGCGCTGCTTCCCCTCTCCTTCCTCCCACAATACTCCAAGCCCTGTCTGGACCCTGGAACAGGCCGGACCGGGCAGGCGACGCGCACCACTCCGGAGCCAGGGCAGTCCGCTCCACCGGTGCCTGATCCAGCTCCGGTCAGCGGCTCCACTCCGGAGCCAGAGCAGTCCGCTCCACCGGGGTCCAGTCCAGATCCGGTCAGCGGCTCCACTCCGGAGCCAGAGCAGTCCGCTCCACCAGTGCCTAGTCCAGCTCCGGTCAGCGGCTCCAGTCCAGAGCCTGAGCAGTCCGCTCCACCGGTGCCTGGTCCAGCTCCGGTCAGCGGCTCCAGTCCAGACCCAGACGTCAGCCCCTCTCCAGGTTCGGGGTCTCCCACACCAGGGTCCAGACAGGGCTTGGAGTATAGTGGGAGGAAGGAGAGGGGAAGCAGCGCGCCGCGGTCCAGACCAGACCAGGGGCGCAACAGGGAGGCGGAGAATAGGTGGTTGTCACGCCCGGAGCCGGATCCGCCCTGTTAAGTAAAGGTTGTGCGGTCGGAGTCCGCACCTTTGGGGTGGGGGGGGGGTACTGTCACGCCCTGACTCTGGGGACTCTTATTTGTTGATTCAGGGTGTGATTTTCTATGTTGTATTTTCTATGTTTGGATCTAGTATGTCTAGATCTATGTTGGCCGGTGTGGTTCCCAATCAGAGGCAGCTGTCGCTCGTTGTCTCTGATTGGGGACCATACTTAGGCAGCCTATTGGCACTAGTGGGTTGTGGGATCTTGTTCCGTGTAAGGTATGTTTTGTGTTCTACCTTGGACTTCACGTTTCGTTTAGTTTGTTGTTTTGTCGTGTTGTTTATTAAGTTAAAATAAACATGTACGCATATCACGCTGCGCCTTGGTCCGTCCCGTCCTTCAACGAGCATGACACAGGTCTCCTTGCCCCCTAGCAGGCTCTGCAACCTGGTCTCAGAAGTTTTTGTATTATTCTGTACTTAAATTAAACACCTTCCAGTTTGTATGATATGTTACAAAATGCAATTCGTACAATATGTTACGAATTTCAAATTTTACAATATGTTACAAATTTGCAAAACATATGATATATTAAAAATTCAAATTTGTTGTGGCTAACGTTTAGTTAGGTGGCTAACGCTAACGTTAGCTAGCTCTAGGGGTTAAGGTTAGGGAAAGGGTTAGCTAAAAGGGTTAAGGTTAGTGTTAGGAAAGGGTTAGCTAACATGCTAAGTAGTTGCAAAGTAGCTAAAAAGTAGGAGCTAAGAAGTTGCTAAATTTGTCCAATTGGAACATTCACATTATATGGCCACCCATCTTTAGTTTTCGCCTTAAGTAACCTTATATCTTATGTAACCATACGAAACGTAACATACCATATTAATATGAGTGTCCCGGATTAACATTTACTATGTTACGTCTAGTCTTCGAGACCAGTCTGGGCAAATCGAACGCTCTGCACCTTATTGTGACGATTTATTGATAATGACCTATAGATTCACTGTTGCTATGGAAGTAATTCCAAAGGGTAGGTTCAAGAGAGCAAATTAAATGTAACCATACTTTATCAATTATATATCATCAATGATCCTAGCCGCTATTGTAATTTCAGCCCAGGATTCAACTAAAAATAGACAATACACAAAAGGCTATCCTCTGAGACCGTTATTAATAATTTCAGTTATTTTGACTGGTTCTCTTGGAAGAAATTAAACATGACGAAAGTTTGACTGGCAAACACTACACACTTTTTCAGTTTATCAAGCGCTCGCGGTGTGTCAAATAAACAGTAGAGAAGTTTAGTGTTAATTGATGCGCAGTTCATATGAACGTGAGCGCCTGGCGAATTCATTGACAAACTTAAAAAGTCAGCAGTGGGAGGGACAGAGAAGATAGTCATCCGTTTGGGGATAGCCTATTAACTTAAAGCAGCAGCAGCAGCTGGAAGATCCAATCACTTCAAGTTTCCATCCACTCTTCAGCTCTAGTTTCCATCCACTCTTCAGCTCTAGTATAATTGCGTCCGGTACAGGAAGGATACAGGTGTTTGGACTGGATGCGACTCAGACTGGACCAGGGGAAATGAATTTAAAAGGCAGCGGCACTCTTCTGATGATTCTTGTGATATGTATGTTCTTCTCACGAAGTTTGCAGTGGACTTACAGAGAGGATCAGGATGATACGAACAAGTAGGCTATACCACGCGTCGCGCGCGCTGGGTATTTTATTGATGGGTTGGATTGACATTACGCACGGTGCTGTAGATATCAAGAGAAACATTGTGCGGGATACTTGGGTTATATTGTGGTAGGTTGTATATTATTTATCTTGATGGACGTGCATTAATAGCCTAATGTCATTATTTTACAGTGAAGTCTGTTCTGAGAATAAGATTGCCACATCCAAATATCCTTGCTTAAAACCAACTGGAGAGGTCACAACTTGCTACAGGTAGGCTCATTTAAGTTTCCAATATTCCATTGCAATATAGAATAAGATTGTCTCTTGTGAGCTGAGATTACGCTACTAAATTATAATTGCCTTTGTGTAGGGAAAAAATGAAATAATATGTAGGCTAATTGTTTTGCTGCTGTGATGCTGCATATCATATCACAATCCTTCGGTGACCAGAGTTGTGTCGTTTTATTGATAATGACCTATAAATTCACTGTTGCTATCGAAGTAATTCCAAAGGGTAGGTTCAATACAGCAAATGAAATGTAAACATACTTTATCAATCATACATCATCAATGATCCTAGCCTATATGGCATTTGGGAAGAAACCTTCAGTGACCAGAGTTGTAACGGCTTCATAGGATAGCCTACGCTTTTACGAATTGATTAATGATATTGACTAAAATATTGAATGATACATCATGTAATATAGATGTCGTTTACCATGAACAGATGATTACACCAAAAGATGAGCCAGTTGTATTCCTTTAAATAAATGTGTTGATATTCTTCACAGTTTTTCTATAGCAGAAGTCTAGGTGGTTAACAGATACCTATAATTAGTCTAATTGCTTTCATATAATGATTTTGGCAATGTGTCAACAATTATTGGAAGCTCATTCATGTAATTAAATTATAATAGGTCAACATATGGATTAGATAAATTTCAGATATAAATTACTCCCTCTACCTTCTAACAAAGCACAGTGCATCCATCCAAAACGGAACCGCTTTGCAACGGGTCTGGAACCTTGAGAGACTCGTTACTCTGCTGCATTTCCTGTCTGGCACTGGCACGGAATAACTCTCACACACACACACACAAACACACACACGTAACTTCAGCATGTTATGACAGCCCCCTGTTATATCGCTATGTCTAACAGCTATGATGTGGTCTTTAAATGATCACTGTGGTTGATGGTTATTGCTTAGACTCACAGTTGTGTTCATACATTGTTTATTTAACTAAAGAGAGAAAGGCTGGTGTTAAAGGAAGAAAGAGATTTGGCTATGTATCTGAGGGAGCTGGGTGCAATTCAGTCCACCTGCATTGTAACAAGTTACCACATGACTGGCTGCCTGTCAGCTCTCTGGGTGTTTCACTGTGTTGAAATGTGTGTTGGATGTCTCTCCATCGTCATGCCAGGCATGGCTCAGGTGTTTATCACCAATATTAGTGGGGATTTCTTCCCTTTCCTAAGGATCTGTCTTTTACATCTTTTGATTCATGGTTGAGGGCTCTACTAATACGGGCCATTGCCTAACTTGGCCCTGTCTATCTGTCTGGTGTAGGAATGACTAAGGCATGTTTAACAGAACAAGTGTAGGCACATTTTGCGTCTCGTTTTTTGTGTGTAACAGTTAGACTCTTTTACGGTGATGTCATTTGCATTCGGATTGAGTGTCTGTTAGAGAAAACAGAAAGATCCATTGGGTGCTGCTATGTTTTATTGGCAAACACATCTACCATTTATTCTAAAATTGGATGGGAACGACAGATCTGAAACAGTGTCTGAGAACTATAGAAGACAGGTGAGACTAAAGGAAGAGCCTGTTGGGACCCTTTCACTAAGTAGCACAAATATACTTTTGTTTATTACTTTTCTTAATGGATTTGAGAAAACACGAGGCAAAGATTACATTAACTTGATTTATTGCATACACTATCTAGCCCACAGCTAGCTACGAGCCGTCTTCTGCGGGAGAGTTCTGTCTGCATTCAGCTAGACTGAGAGAGGAGAAACAGAGTGCTTCCAGCACTGCAACGGTCACACATAATTGATATGTGGCATGTGTAATTGTTGCTTTGTTATTCTTCCAAATATTTATGGTGCTCTCAATCAGTTTGTTGTCCTGCTCCTGCTCCTATCCTCTCTCCCCTCTCTTCTCCTCCCCTCCTCCTAAGCCTAGGCATTCCTGGGTAAATCGTTAGTTTACTCTAAAAGGTCTAAAGGCCATAGAATCAGTAACATGCATGAGGATATCTTCTCCAACATTCTTCTCCTGTCCTTGTCCTCGTCCTCTCCCCCCTTGCTTGCAAGTCTGTGGATATCTTCAACGAGTTTCTCCTCTCCTTCTCTCTTCTCATTTTCCCCCTCCTCTCCCCCCTGCAACTCTGTAGATAGCTCAACATATTTTTCCTCTCCTCTACCCGCCTGCAACTCTGTGTGTGGATTCTATCATTTCCAACATGTTTCTCCTCTCCTCTCCTCTCCTCTCCTCTCCTCTCCTCTCCTCTCCTCTCCTCTCCTCTCCTCTCCTCTCCTCTCCTCTCCTCTCCTCTCCTCTCCTCTCCTCTCCTCTACCGCCTGTCCTCTGTCTTCTCCAAAATGTTTATCCTCTTCTCTCCTCGCAAGACAGCCATGAACCCCAGAGGCACACACACTTCATCTGACCTGAACACTAAATTATCTCCACAAAACTATTTTAATGATCTCTTCATAATAAAAATGCTGTGTGTACAAAAAATGCTAAATGGAGACAAGTTATAACACAATGCTGCAGCACCAGTGCTGACAAGTGTTTTTCCCCATTGGCTGTCCTTGTCCTTGTCTGACATATTGTTATCCGCAGGTTTTTAAATCCCGGCCATGTTCAAACACTTAGCGTAGCCTACTGCTGAATGTCTGTGAAATGTATCACTTACAATAAGTCTCTGTCAAACAACATGATCTCTTTCACCTTGCCAACAGAATTTGTTACCTTAGAGTTGATTAGTACGCCCTGTCTCTTTCTCCCAGTCTCTAATCAATTCAAATTCAATTTCAATTTAAGAGCTTTATTGGCATGGGAAACGCATGTTAACATTGCCAAAGCAAGTGAGGTAGATAGTAAACAAAAGTGAAATTAACAATAAATATTAACAGTAAACATTACACTCAGAAGTTCCAAAAGAATAAAGACATTTCAAATGTCATATTATGTATATATACAGTGTTGTAACAATGTGCAAATAGTTAAAGTACAAATGGGAAAATAAATAAATAGAAATATGGGTTGTATTTACAATGTTGTTTGTTCTTCACTGGTTGCCCTTTTCTTGTGGCAACAGGTCACAAATATTGCTGCTGTGATTACACACTGTGGTTTTTCACCCAGTAGATAAGGGAGTTTATCAAAATTGGGTTTGTTTTCGAATTCTTTGTGGATCTCTGTAATCTGAGGGAAATATGTGTCTCTAATATGGTCATACATTTGCCAGGAGGTTAGGAAGTGCAGCTCAGTTTCCACCTCATTTTGTGGGCAGTGTGCACATAGCCTGTCTTCTCTTGAGAGCCAGGTCTGCCTACGGCGGCCTTTCTCAATAGCAAGGCTATGCTCAATGAGTCTGTACATAGTCAAAGCTTTCCTTAAGTTTGGGTCAGTCACAGTGGTCAGGTATTCTGCCACTGTGTACTCTCTGTTTAGGGCCAAATAGCATTCTAGTTTGCTCTGTTTTTTTGTTAATTCTTTCCAATGTGTCAAGTAATTCTCTTTTTGTTTTCTCATTATTTGGTTGGGTCTAATTGTGTTGTTGTTGTTGTTGTTGTTGTCCTGGGGCTCTGTGGGGTCTGTTTGTGTTTGTGAATAGAGCCCCAGGACCAGCTTACTTAGAGGACTAATTAATCTCTCTGTAGGTGATGGCTTTGTTATGGAAGGTTTGGGAATCGCTTCCTTTTAGGTGGTTGTAGAATATAACTGCTCTTTTCTGGATTTTGGTAATTAGCGGGTATCGGCCTAATTCTGCTCTGCATGCATTATTTGGTGTTTTTCATTGTACGTGGAGGATCTTTTTGCAGAATTCTTTATGCAGAGTCTCAATTTGGTGTTTGTCCCATTTTGTGAAATCTTGGTTGGTGAGCGGACCCCAGACATCACAACCATAAAGGGCAATGGGTTCTATAACTGATTCAAGTATTTTTAGCCAGATCCTAATTTGTATGTCGAATTTTATGTTCCTTTTGATGGCGTAGAAGGCTTTGTGGAAGTTACCTGTGGCGCTGATATTTAGGCCGAGGTATGTATAGTTTTTTGTGTGCCTCTCTCTCTCTCTCTCTGCCTCTCTCTCTCTCTCTCTCGCTCTGCCTCTCTCTCTCTGCCTTTCTCTCTCTCTCTCTCTCCCTCTCTCTCTCTCTCTCTCTCTCTGCCTCTCTCTCTCTCTCTCTCGCTCTCTCTCTCTCTCTCTCTGCCTCTCGCTCTGCCTCTCTCTCTCTCTCTCTGCCTCTCTCTCTCTCTCTGCCTTTCTCTCTCTCTCTCGCTCTCTCTCTCTGCCTTTCTCTCTCTCTCTCTCTCTCTCTCTCTCTCTCTCTGCCCCTCTCTCTCTCTCTCTCTCTCTCTCTCTCTCTCTCTCTCTCTGTCTCTCTCTCTGCCTCTATCTCTCTCTCTCTCTATCTCTCTCTCTCTCTGCCTCTCTCTCTCTCTCTCTCTCTCTCGCTCTCTGACTGCTGGTCCTCTCCTCTTTTCTTACAACACTCATGCATGCTTTTGCATCTTTGAATCGTAATTAGATGTGTTAAGTGCCATGAAACAATTACAGCTGTGCGATGAAGGAGCCAGCCAGGGAAGGGGATAGAGGATAGAGCAGGGGTCTTGGTTTTTCTTTGCATTTCCATCAAATGTATTGTCTGTTCTCTTGGCTTAGACTGGGAGAAAGGATATTGAGTCTCGGTTTCACAGTTAAATATTCTGAAAAGACAAAAGATATTCAGAAATGTAAAGGTGGAATTAAGGATTGGAATTCGCAGTAGGGGGAAACAGCGCCACTGTTATTGTTGTTGTTGCTGAGCTGAGGAGCGTCATGGTGAAAACAATGCAGTACATATTAAGCTCTTCTATCACGCGTGCAATGATGTCAGAGGGGGGAAAACAGTGTTCATTATTTGCAGTAACTTCTTTGTTGTTGTAGTATCACAAACTGACGTGGCAATATTACAATTAATGCATGCAATCAAGTGAAATGGCTTTGTCGAAACCTTGTTTCTACAGTATTGGTTATTTGCATTATGTCCTTGTAATGAGTCTTCATTGTAAATCAGGCACGCATGTAAAATGCCATCAAGATGAGAGTTGTTGATTTCTTCCTAAAACAGCCTTGGAAACCTCTCGGTGTGTACTGTAACTATGAGTTATTGGGCAATTTACCCGTGATTAATATCCGTCACAGACATCCAAACCAGATGTTTTTTATCAGTGGAAACCTTGATGATGTATGTTACTGAAAATGCTGTCATCTTATTTGGAACGACCCGTCAGTTGAATTCTCTACAATTGAGAAATAGGCTAACATACATGGCAGCCAGTCATGGTGGACTACAGTAAAAGTATGCAGCTCAAAATGTGGCAATTGGGTAACAGGAAGTATGTGTGTGTATGTGTGTGTGTAATTGTTACCCCATGAGACCCTATTGCGAAGCAGTGATGAATTTGCTGTACATTTGATTATATTCTTAACACTTTTCTCAAGATGAATGTCTCACCAGAGAGTCTTTCTGCTTCTACTCACACAAGAGTCTAGAAGCGTCCTGTAGTGTCTGTAAAAGTGAAGGGAGGCATGATTTGATGTATTAATATCGAACCGTGTCTTGAATTGCGAAGTAATTTAAAGTTGTTGTTTTTTCTTCTTCTTTCTAATCCAGGGATGGTGTTTCAGTGGAATCAAGCCGTATCTAATGAATAAATAAATAGTTCATATAATTGCTCTTGCATCGACTCTATGTGAAAAATTGCCCTGTCGAGGCAAACTCCAAGCCTGGGACTAAGCGTCGGAGTATGGAACAAACTCAAAACACTGTTTCCAAAAAGCTCTTAACTTGGAGAGAAACGGGATTGACTAAGATTAGCCACAAGCAGCAGATGGTTCCTGAGATAATACTGATGAAAACTGTTGCAATCCATTAAAGTTCAAAATGATAAATACCTGGATCTAGCCCTTTTACAGTAAAGGTTCAGTCCAATATCTTAACATGATGTTGAAGATTTCCATTCTCACAACGGCTAATACTGATGTGTATTTTGTTAACTCGTTTCAAGTTACAAGTGTTATTAGTCGTATGTACGGGATACGCATGGTATACTACGCCCAACGAAATGCTTAATTGCAGGTTCCTTCTCGACAATGCAACAACAAAAAGAAATAATAAAATATAGAATATGAACAGAAAGTAAATGGCTCAGTAGAATAGAATAAACATTTTAGCATCAGTATAATACAGGAAGGCACAATTTATAGAACAATATTTACATGTGTATTGGGGAAGTGTGGGATGGGGGGGGGGAGTGTATAAACTGAGCAGTATAATAAGAGTCTGGTAGCAGCAGTTGTGATGTGTGTGTGTAGCATGACTGTATATGCACAATGCCGTGAAAAGTATTTGCCCCCTTTCTAATTTTCTCTACTTTCGCATATTTTTGATACTGAATGTTATCAGATTTTCAACCTAAACCTAATATTAGATCAAGAGAACCTGAGTGAACAAATAACACAACAACAACATAGCTCTGATGAAGGCCTTGAGGCTGATAAGTAAAGCTTAATAAAAGAGCAGTGATACTAGCAAGAGCAGTGTGCAGGTTTCTTATTTTTTTCTCATGTTATTCAACTGTTATCATGCACCGGCAACAAAAATAGCTCAGATGTGCGATTGCCTTTTGAATTTATTTCATAAACAAAGTTATGCAACACCCAATGCCCCTGTGTGAAAAAGTAATTGCCCCCTTACACTCAATAACTGGTTGTGCCACCTTTAGCTGCAATGACTCCAACCAAACGCTTCCTGTAGTTTGTTGATCAGTCTCTCATGTCGCTGTGGAGGAAATTTGGCTCACTCTTCCATGCAGAACTCAGCAACATTTGTGGGTTTTCAAGCATGAACTGCTCGTTTCAAGTTCTGCCACAACATCTCAATTGGGATTAGGTCTGGACTTTGACTAGGCCATTCCAAAACGTCAAATTTGTAGCTTTATAGCCATTTTCATGTAGACTTGATTGTGTGTTTTGGATCATTGTCTTGCTGCATGATCCAGCTGCGCTTCAGCTTCTGCTCACAGACAGATGGTCTGAGATTCTCCTGTAGAATTCTCTGATACAGAGCAGAATTAATGTTTCCTTCAATTAAGCCAAGTCATCCAGGTCCTGAGGCAGCAAAGCATCCCCAAACAGTCACACTACCATGGCTTTGTGTGGGGTCTTTGATGATGCTGTGTGCCTTACTCAGGCACCGTTTCGGGTAGATGTCCTGGGCCATTTTCACCAACCGCTGGAGGGCCTTGCGGTCGTGGACGGAGCAATTCCCGTACCAGGCCATAGTGCAACCGGTCAGGACGCTCTCAATGGTGCAGTGGTAGTATTTGGAGAAGATCCGGGGCGGCATGCCGAATTTCTTCAGCCGCCTTGGGAAGTAGAGATGCTGTTGCGCCCTCTTGACAAGAGTGGTGGTGTTGTTGGTCCATGACAAGTCTTCGGTGATGTGGACTCAGAGGAACTTAAAACTTGTGACTCTCTCTATTGCAGTCCCGTTGATGTGGATCGGGGCATATTCCCTCCTCTGCTTCCTGAAGTCAACAATCAACTCCTTTGTTTTGCTGATGTTGAGAGAGAGGTTATTGTAATGACACCACAATGCCAGTTCACTTACCTCCTCCCTATAGGCTGACTTGTTGTTTCAGGCCTACAACCGTGGTGTCGTCAGCAAACTTGATGGGTGAACAGGGAGTACAGCAGATGACTGAGGACACACCCCTTGGGCGCCCCTGTGTTAAGAGTCTCTGAGCTTGGTGTCGAGTCTGGAGCGAACAATAGTGTTGAACGCTGAACTGTAGTCAATGAACAGCATTCTCACGTAGGTGTTCCTCTTGTCCAGATGTGCTACGGCCGTGTGAACAGTGATGGAAATGGTATCTTCCATGGATCTGCTGGAGCGGTAGGCAGATTGGAGTGGGTCCAGTGAGCCTGGCATGATGGCCTTGATGTGGCCATGACCAGCCTCTCCAAGCACTTCATGATGACCGAGGTGAGCACGACGGAGCGATAATCATTTGGGCATGTTACTTTGTTTGTCTTGGGCACTGGGACGATGGTGGTCTCCTTAAAGCAGGTGGAGACTACAGCCTGGGAAAGGGACACACTCTTAGAAAGAAAAGGTGCTATCTAGAACTTAAAAGGGTTCTTCGGCTATCCCAATAGGAGAACCCTTTGAAGAACCCTTTTTGGTCCCAGATAGAACCCTATTGGGTTCCATGTAAAACCCTTTCCCCAGAGGGTTCTCCTATGGGCACAGCCGAAGAACCCTTTTGGAACCTTTTTTTCTAAGAGTGCAGGTTGAAGATGTCCAAGAAGACACCCGCCAGCTGGTCAGCACACACGCGTCCAGGGATCCATCTGGGCCGGTGGCTTTGTGAGTATTCACTCTTTTGAGAGTTTTCCTCACGTCAGCCTCGGAGAGCGAAAGCACCTGGTCATCCGGAGCAACGAGAGTCTTCCTGGATGGCTCAGTATTGTCTGCCTCAAACTGAGCATAGAATGTGTTAAGCTCGTCTGGGAGGGAGGCTTCGGTGGGCACCGTACAGTTGGATTTGCCTTTGTAGTCTGTGATAGTCTGTACATGCAACACGAGTCTGAGTTGTCGACCATCAATTCAAGTTTGAGTCTGTATTGTCTTTCTGCGTCCCTAACGGATTTGCGGAGCTCATACCTGCTTGTCTTGTACTCATCGCTCGCCGATGAGTCATCAGGGTTCGTTCTGCTGACATTAAATGCTGCAGTACGGGCTCTCAACATGGTACGGATATCTCCGTTCATCCAGGGTTTTTGGTTGGGATATGTCCGGATTGTTGTATCTCCGGATTGTCATCAACACATTTCCTAATGAAGCTGACAATGTTTATACCTTAATGTTGATGGATGAGTTCTGGGTGGATGAATCTTTGAACATATTCCAATCAGTGTTCTCAAAACAATCCTGCAGCAATGAGTCTGCCTCCTCCGTCCACTATACTCTGTGTTGGTGGCTCCCTCTTGAGTTGCTGCTTGTAGGCGGGGAGTAGGAACAGAGAGACGTGATCTGATTGGCCGAAGTTGGGGCGGGGGGATGGCTTTTTACGCGTCACGGATGTTTGTATATACATGGTCAAGCACGCTGGATCCTCTTGTGGGGGAGGCATTTGTTTTAGACGGGCTTGGTTAAAGTCACCCGAGACAATAAAGACTGCTTCCGGGTGAGAGGATTCTTGCTGGCTAATGATCTTGTACAGTTTGCGAAGTCCCGCCTTGGTGTGGCGGATTGTACACAGCTGTGATAATAACACACATGAATTCCCTCGGCATATAGTGGGGTCGGCATTTTAGCATCAGAAACTCCAGGTTCGGGTGAATAGGAGCTTGAGATGTTTTCAACTTCGGTACACCAGGAATTGTTTATGAGGAAACAAACCCCTCCCCACAACTCTTACCAGAAGCCGCCATTCGGGATATGGAGTGAAAACAAAGACGCAGCATTCCCTGATGTCCCTCTGAGATTGAAGGCTTGCTCTGAGTATTTTCCAGCGATTGGACATTAGCCGTCAGGAAACTAGGAAGGAGGAGCTCATGTTCCTCCATGGAACTCTTCCAGTAACTGAAATACTGCTGTGAGTTTAAGCTCACGCATCCTTCCTCATTCACCAAAACATGACGTGGTTCATTAGTAGGGCCCAAAATCCTGATCCACCCATGAGACACCCTCGGAGTGCGGGGTCACGGCCAGGGTCTGCCAACATCAACGGCGACCCTGGAGCAATTAGGGTTAAGTGCCTTGCTCATGGGCACATTGACAGATTTGAGCCCTTCCTCCCTATTTTGAATGCCTTGTATGGTTCCTTCCATGCAAGGTCATAGGAAGTCATGAGGTCATAAGACTTTACCAAGTGAGGGAGTTTTTCTGCTGTTGAATGATGGAAATGATCCCACAGGTCACATTTAAGCCCTGTTGTTTATATGACTGGAGAATGTAGATAAAAGTTGTCTACTGAAAAACAATTATCACAGTTGTTATTATAACACACTTGTCGTCATGGAGACTGTAAGCGTTTTAATGAGATACTTGTCAGATTCATCATCCCGAGTCAGTAACTTGGTGTAGCCTATATACCCCACACCTACCCTATGTTGTATGTATCTCACACGTCTTAAGTGTCACCAATGTGTAACGCTCTCCAATTCTCTATCTACTGTAGTAGATCACGTCTACAACTGTACCATTGATAGATGAAACGACGTCTCACCTAACACTGAAATCGCCGTGGTATATGAAGTAAAAATGAAAAACCTTGAAGCCTTTCTCCTGGATCAGGCATGTAGAGAGAAACACTGGACAGGGTGTAAATATGAAGCCATTTTCCTGGATCAGATTGAAGAATACTTTAGATATGGGATGGGACAGGGTGTTGGCAGTGGCTTCATTATTGCACATGGAGGAATAACGTGGTTTATTTTATGGAGGGAGGCTGACAACCCCCTCGTGCTCTTCCCAAATGGAGTTAGGAAATCACGGCGCACTTGAGTTATCTTGGCAAGTGCAGGGGAGGACGTGTTGTTTGTGTTTTGCAGCATTCCTTAGTGATGTATGTGGAGCACCGTCCGTCCGTCCGTCCGTCCGTCCGACAGGCCCGGCACTCTGGCTGCTAGCTGCCCTCTGGGCATATTTCTCCCTCTCCCTTTCTCTCCCACTTTTCTCCTCATAGACAAACTGCCTTTGAGTTTGTTTAGGATGTGAGAGTTTAAATAAAGCGAGACACTACAGCTATTGAACAATTCCATTTCACCTTAGGCATAATAGTAAATTAGAACAGAAAGTAGTGATGTGATTTACATCTAGTTGTGTTTTGTTTACGTTATGGCTCAGAATTAGATAAATCTCTCTGGTCTTTTCCAGACGTCAGGCTAACCTCCCTAAACCAACATGACTCTCCATCCTCCCCCAAGTGGCCACTGTCTGTCCATACATCACTCAGACACATGTCCTTGGCAAGTTGTACAACTGAAAAATAATGCTATGAGTTGATGAGATGTTATTGATCTCTAACAGCTCCAGTTAGATAGATAGACAGACTAAGCTGTAGTCAGTCAGTCAGTCAGTCAGTCAGTCAGTCAGTCAGTCAGTCAGTCAGTCAGTCAGTCAGTCAGTCAGTCAGTCAGTCA
The DNA here is from genome assembly GCF_964263955.1 of Coregonus lavaretus. Classification (NCBI taxonomy): domain Eukaryota; kingdom Metazoa; phylum Chordata; class Actinopteri; order Salmoniformes; family Salmonidae; genus Coregonus; species Coregonus lavaretus. The sequence goes on from NC_139997.1 coordinate 6,116,680, forward strand.
GTCTGTCTGTCTGTCTGTCTGTCTGTCTGTCTGTCTGTCTGTCTGTCTGTCTGTCTGTCTGTCTGTCTGTCTGTCTGTCTGTCTGTCTGTCTGTCTGTCTGTCTGTCTGTCTGTCTGTCTGTCTGTCTGTCTGTCTGTCTGTCTGTCTGTCTGTCTGTCTGTCTGTCTGTCTGTCTGTCTGTCTGTCTGTCTGTCTGTCTGTCTGTCTGTCTGTCTGTCTGTCTGTCTGTCTGTCTGTCTGTCTGTCTGTCTGTCTGTCTGTCTGTCTGTCTGTCTGTCTGTCTGTCTGTCTGTCTGTCTGTCTGTCTGTCTGTCTGTCTGTCTGTCTGTCTGTCTGTCTGTCTGTCTGTCTGTCTGTCTGTCTGTCTGTCTGTCTGTCTGTCTGTCTGTCTGTCTGTCTGTCTGTCTGTCTGTCTGTCTGTCTGTCTGTCTGTCTGTCTGTCTGTCTGTCTGTCTGTCTGTCTGTCTGTCTGTCTGTCTGTCTGTCTGTCTGTCTGTCTGTCTGTCTGTCTGTCTGTCTGTCTGTCTGTCTGTCTGTCTGTCTGTCTGTCTGTCTGTCTGTCTGTCTGTCTGTCTGTCTGTCTGTCTGTCTGTCTGTCTGTCTGTCTGTCTGTCTGTCTGTCTGTCTGTCTGTCTGTCTGTCTGTCTGTCTGTCTGTCTGTCTGTCTGTGCGTGCTACTCATATCAGGCAGTGTTTTTCCACTTTGTAACATTTCCCAACACATTGTAAGCATTCTTTGCGGGCAGGCTATGGTGAGACATGAGTATATCTCTAACTAGGATGGAATTAGGTCAAGCAGAAGTGTCCCGTTAACAGTTGTTATTAACAAGTTGTATAATGTTTTACTTGTAGGTAAAACAAGAGGTATATCAACATTAATAGATGATTTGCAAGTTCCCTATAGTACGATACTAAACAGTATACCAACAGTACAGGAAAAACAAATGACTTTGAGAAAATAAAATATATATTGTTATAATTTATGATATGGCTAAATTATGAGGCTTACCTCCAAAAGTTGTACGGATAAAAAGTACATTTTTTCTTATCATAAACAGTAATAAATAATGTCTGGGGTTTCTTTGGATAGCGATCAGCAATATTTCTCTCTGCTGTTCAATATTATAGAGAGTAATTTGATTTGTTTCCACCAAAAGCCATTTGTACATCTGTTTCCATTTGTATGGCTTTGTAATACAAAACATGCCTTTCCAGTAAAACCATAGTTACGGTTGCGTGTTAAATGGCACCCTATTCCCTATATAGTGCACTACTTTTAATCAAAGTCCTGGTCAAACGTAGTGCACTGTATAGGGAACAGTGTATCAGAACATGACTTCATGATTTCAAATACTTGGTCATAATGCCTCACTGTGTCTCTGAAGTGGTTTTATCTGAAATGCTCGACAGACATTTGTGTACTTCCCTTAGAACCTAGCAAACAGGGGAATCATTTGGGGGGACGGACTGATGAAGATTAATACACTCTAAATCCTCTAAAGACAATGAAATAGGCGTAATGGTTTAAAGTGGCTCCAAATATGAGATGACAATCAAAGATAGGAAGGAAAGTGAAAGCTGAAAGTGATATGTGATTACCAGAAATTAAAGGATTTTTGTATTGTAAAAGTTATTATCTGAGGAAATCTAAAAGGCTTCTATTAAGTTAGGTCCAGACCTGGATTCAAATACTATTTGAAATGTTTTTGAGTTTGCTTTAACCTGCCAGGAGTGCCAAATGGGCACGTAGCTTGCAGTTTTGTGACTTTTCTATTTGCTCAAATGTTTCAGGCAAGCTCAATCAAGCACAGATGTTCAATGATTTCAAATACTATTTGAACAAAGGTCTGGTTACAGTAGGTCTCTAACTCACAAGTAATATGACATCTTATGATTTGGTTGGTTCGCGAAACCACAGTGGGTAAGCTCGTGATACACCACAATGTTGGCAACCTTAAATCATAAATGTCAAGAAATCATTTTGCTGGTGTATCAATATCTTACACTGGGGTAGTTCATTACAGTTCTCTTGTCGTCTTACAATGCCATGGTCAATTATTGTAATGTATGGTTCATTTTAGAATCCAGATTAACTGTTTGAGAGACTTGTTAAATAATATTACATAGGCTACAATGTGAAATCAATTACAAGTTATTTAAAAAAACATTTAAGTGGCCTCTTATAAAAACATTTAAGTGGCCTCTTATAAAGTTATACTGTCATGTATAAAACACCTACTTTGTTATTGAAAACACATTTTATGTTCAATTGCGAGTATTTGACTTGTTATTAGTAGTTATACAGGTAAAGTACTTAGTAAGGTCTGACCCAAGTTATTTAAGACCTGTCTTTGTAAACTTCTCACACTGCTAAGTCAACCGGGTGTAATGGCTCGCTAGTTACGGTGACGTCACTCGCTCTGAGACCTTGAAGTAGTTGTTCCCCTTGCTCTGCAAGGACCGTGGCTTTTGTGGCGCGATGGGTAACAATGCTTCGTGAGAGGGAGTTGTTGACGTGTCCAGAGGGTCCCTGGTTCAAGCCCAGGTTGGTGCAAGGGGAGGGACGGTAGCAACAGTGTTACACGGGGCTGGTTTCCCAGGCAGATTAATCCTGGACTAAAAAGCTACGTATTTCAATGGAGATTCTACAATGAGCATTCTAGTCCAGGACTAGGTTTTTATCTGTGTCAGGGGAAAATAGCCTGTACTGTTTGTGGGGGGGGGGGGTTGATCCACAGTTTCCCAGCACTGATCTGTGGGTTTTCACAGTGAAAGGTTGTGTGGTTATGCTACATGCTAACAGTCATTCTATGGTTATGTTAGTACGTGGGTGGTACTGGTGATAATGTGTAAAGTGGAGGTGTGTGTGGCATTCTGCTCTCTTCCTCCCTGGTCATAGTAATGACAGACAGAAGTATGGTCTATAGTCTGCCTACAGGGCAGAATGATAAAGGACCACACAACATCATAAGTAAGCTGGAACAATGGCTTACGATAGTTTGGACAGCAGATATATCTTCATGCCAGGCTGGCAATACAATGATATAATGCAGCATTTGTTTATTTGGGTAGGCTTTGTTAATGCTGTGTGCTGACAAACCTTTAAATCCTAAGCTCTATTTAAATGCCACACTTTCACTGGCATTTCGACCACCGAGAATACAATTTGCATGTAATTATAAGCTCTGAACCTCATAGCGCACCGGAGGACTCGGGCTTTTTGGATGGCGCTGAGACTTTGCTAGAACATGTTTGAGTTCTGTGTGGAAGGCAGAGAGGATGGGAATGGGCGTGCAGCAGAACACTGACACCGCCAATCGATATTGCCACATCGTGTTCAAGTCAAGACAGACCATACCATTTCTGATCCTCAACTTATTCTCTATCAGTGTGGGGTGATTTTCACGTGTAGCCTACAATGACCCAACGCTATGTATTTCTTTAATGTGTAGCCTACAATAACCTGAGGCTATGTATTTTTTTTTCATGTATTGCCTACAATAACCAGAGGCTATGTATTTTCTGTCATGTGTAGCCTACAATAACCAGAGGCTATGTATTTTCTGTCATGTGTAGCCTACAATAACCAAAGGCTACGTACAATATTTTACTCACACTACAGCTTTCTTCTTGTCTAACTGTTACTCATGTTTGGGTCATTTACATTCTTAATGTATTCTCCCATTACTAACGCTAATAAGCTGATCAGTCATCAGTCCTATAGGACACTAACAAGCCAAATAAAGGAAATGTTGCCTGCACCATTAAACACAGCCATAGCAATCATTCTCTATTGCAAACAGCTGCCCCTTCAAGATTAATACACTATTTGGAACGATCGCCTTGCATTTAGTGCTTTCTGGCATCCCCCCCCTGTTGCCAACCCTGTCTAGCTGGTCGTAATCAAGCATGGTACCTTCTCCCTAACATTGTGAAGGGGAGCTAGAACATTACTATTCGGAGGGTTGCATTTCATTGAATTATATGTGTTCTTAGCTAAATCATCAGGAAATGTTGGGCATATGATATCAAAAACAGCCAAAAGCTATGTACCTGTCTGGTGTGTAGAGCAGACATAGTGAATGATGTGGACCTGTCTGGTGTGTAGAGCAGACATAGTGAATGATGTGGACCTGTCTGGTGTGTAGAGCAGACATAGTGAATGATGTGGACCTGTCTGGTGTGTAGAGCAGACATAGTGAATGATGTGGACCTGTCTGGTGTGTAGAGCAGACATAGTGAATGATGTGGACCTGTCTGGTGTGTAGAGCAGACATAGTGAATGATGTGGACCTGTCTGGTGTGTAGAGCAGACATAGTGAATGATGTGGACCTGTCTGGTGTGTAGAGCAGACATAGTGAATGATGTGGACGGGAATAGTTTTTTTTTTTACTGTTTTCATAATATATGGACAATCATAGGTCTATGGACAGGTCTGTGGACAGGTCTGTGGCCCGGTGCATCTGCTTTTTACTGAATGAATATCACTGGTCTTCTCACTCTAAGTATTTTGGAACTTTTGGATGGATTAATTTTTTACAAAGACAAATGTTATGCCACCAACTGCAGTTTAAATAGCTTCAGCGTTCAAGAGGTTGAATCCTAAGGCGTAGTTTTCACACTGCTTTTACACACCTCTCCACATGCTGCCCATCTGAATATACAGTATGAATGAGACTGTTTCTATTACAGTATTCGTAATTTAACTGATTTATAAATGTATTATACATAGTGGAATATCTATTCATTCTCACATTATTTTCCATAATGATTGTAATTCAAAAAGATGATATGCAAAGCAAACCACCAGAACATTTCTCCCTTGGTATTTATCTGGCATAAAGTCCTGCATATTTCTCCTTTGATATTTCATATCATAAATCCTGCATATTTCTTGCAATAGTTCCATATTGTGGATGTTGTTGAGGGCACCTATAGTAACCTGGTGTTTTATTAAGGGAATCTTGGTTTGAGTTATAGTAGACAGAGAGGAAGCAGAAGGGATGTGTGGATATTAGCTAGTACTCTGTAACCGGCGCTAGACCGATAGACAGGTTTTCACTCATTTCCTGGGATGTCAAGGTGAGAAACATCAGACAGCACAGTATTCAAATCAAAAATCAAAAAATCAAAACAAATTGTATTTGTCACATGCACCGAATGCAGCAGACCTTACAGTGAAATGCTTACTTACAAGCCCTTAACCAACAATGCAGTTTTAAGAAAGAATACCTACAAAAATAAGAAATAAAAGTAACAAATAATTAAAGAGCAGCAGTAAAAATAACAGTAGCGAGGCTATATCCAGGGGGTACCGGTGCAGAGTCAATGTCAATGTTAATTCTTTACCTAACCTGTGTTTCTCAGTGGAAGCATTTATGTAGCCCTGAGACCTGGCTTTAGCCTCCATTGGTGACTACAGCCATGTCTCAATGGAGGTAAGTATGTTGACATCCCAAAAGTTCAGAGATAAGTAATAACAGCTTTTTGCGGGTGGCTTTTCCATGTTTTCCTTCCATTTCTCAGAGATTAGGGTGTTGAAAACAGTTCCTCCTGGATAACCCACCCATCCCACATATTACACATCACACTCAAATCCTATGTAATTACTGGTGGTGGTTTTAGGTGGTTTTAGGGTTCGGGAGATCTCTAGATTAGATTAGATCAGTGACTTTAGGCAGAGCTTAACTCCATATTGAATCAGGTCTTTCCTGCTCTTTGTAGGTCTTAGTTTGGGTCTATATCTGCTAGGATCAAATTGCACAAGACCAAGTCAGCTCATCCAGTCTAATGGCAACATCTGAAACAGATTCCACCGTTCCGAAAAAAGGTCTACTTGTCCAATTTAACCTCTATGAATCCCAACCGAACAGAGAATAGAGTTTATCCACCTCCCAAAGAGATAGAAAGGTTGTCAAGTTAAGAAGAAGAAGAACTAGAAGAAGAAGAAGAACTAGAAGAAGAAGAAGATGAAGAAGAAGAAGAAGAAGAAGAAGAAGAAGAAGAACTAGAAGAAGAAGAACTAGAAGCAGAAGAACTAGAAGAAGCAGAAGAAGAATAGATCTGTTGACTGCAGTCTACAGAGGTGATGAAGCATCCTTCTCAAATCAAATCAAATCAAATCTAATTTTATTGGTCACATGCGCCGAATACAACAGGTGCAGACATTACAGTGAAATGCTTACTTACAGCCCTTAACCAACAGTGCATTTATTTTAAACAAAAGAAAAGTATAAATAAAACAACAACAACAAAAAAGTGTTGAGAAAAAAAGAGCAGAAGTAAAATAAAGTGACAGTAGGGAGGCTATATATACAGGGGGGTACCGTTGCAGAGTCAATGTGCGGGGGCACCGGCTAGTTGAGGTAGTTGAGGTAATATGTACATGCGGGTAGAGTTAAAGTGACTATGCATAAATACTTAACAGAGTAGCAGCAGCGTAAAAAGGATGGGGTGGGGGGGGCAGTGCAAATAGTCCGGGTAGCCATGATTAGCTGTTCAGGAGTCTTATGGCTTGGGGGTAGAAGCTGTTGAGAAGTCTTTTGGACCTAGACTTGGCACTCCGGTACCGCTTGCCGTGCGGTAGCAGAGAGAACAGTCTATGACTAGGGTGGCTGGAGTCTTTGACAATTTTGAGGGCCTTCCTCTGACACCGCCTGGTATAGAGGTCCTGGATGGCAGGAAGCTTTGCCCCAGTGATGTACTGGGCCGTACGCACTACCCTCTGTAGTGCCTTGCGGTCGGAGGCCAAGCAGTTGCCATACCAGGCGGTGATGCAACCAGTCAGGATGCTCTCGATGGTGCAGCTGTATAATTTTTTGAGGATCTGAGGACCCATGCCAAATCTTTTCAGTCTCCTGGGGGGGAATAGGCTTTGTCGTGCCCTCTGCGTGCCTGCACAACGCTACCATGTAACCACCTTGACACCTGATGTCGTTCTCTCCCGTCTGGCACAGCTTTACATGAACAATGATATATGACTTTAAACAGGGGTAATGAAAACAAAAGGGCTCGCAGATTAAATGGAGCAGAGCATTTGCACAAAATTCAATTCAGAGAGATGTATTTGTTTTGGATCGGGAGGCCGTGTCCTGGGAAATTACACTGAATCCATTTGACTGTCAGAGTTCAAGTAATGCTGGGTTCAAATGCTCATTATTGGATAGGTCGTTTTAATGTCCTGTGTTAAGTACTGTGTGGGGTCTCTGTTTCCATTGCACTGTATTAGTGTGGAGTGAACTTGGTTAATGGACTGGGGTGAGTGACTGAGTGTAGCCAATGATTGTGGGGGAGAGCTAGGACAGATGTACTGTACTGTGGCCATGTTTCATCCAACTTATTATGTTACATTGAACAGTGTTGATTCTTCTATTTTGTTCCAGAGGAGGTTGCCGACCTCCATCCTCTCTTTCTCCGTCACTCGTTTTACTCGTCTCACTCCCCTGTCTCTCTCTCTCTCTTTCCCCCTCTCTTGCTCTCCCCCTCTCTCTCTCTTTATCTCTCTCTCTCAAACTCACCCCCTCCCTCCCCTTCCTCCCTCCCTCCCTTCCTCCCTCCCTCCCTCCCTCCCTCCCTCCCTCCCTTCCTCCCTTCCTCCCTCCCCCCCCCCCCTCCCTCCCTTCCTCCCTGCAGCTGGGATGTAGTATCTGTTTAATAGTGTCTAATACTGCCCTCCTGGGTTGGTCAGAGAGAGCAGAACCGGGGCCTCAATGTCAGGGAACCGGGGCCTCTTGGTCAGCACAGCCAGGGAAACAGCAGGGTCCTGGACTGGGCCACTTCCCTCTGTCTGCAGGCCTGGTCTCTCTGACAGCCTGCTGAGATGCTCCTCTCAGAGCTGAGAACAAAACAGAGCGCCAATACATCCTTCTCTTCAGCCCTGGCTGTCCTGTCAGCCCAGCAGCAGCAGGAGGAAACTATAGGATATTTTCCAACTGTTCCGAAGAACCATTAACCTTTTTTAGATTCTATAAATACACCCCATTGAGAGAGAGAATACATGTGCTTTCACAAATCAAGCTACTCAAAAAAACGTATTTATCTCTCCGTCAAACTCCTGCTGCTCACATGTAATACTGGCTTCAGAACCTGAATATGACTTGATCAAGCGCTGTAACGAGGGTAGTGTGTTTATCCTGTTTTTATGTGCAGTCACCCAACTATAACCCAGATATAATCCAGATATAACCCAGATATATTGCATGTCAAATAATCATAGGCAGAAGTAGATGTACAGTGACAGGATATGCCATTAATTAAATAATTGTAAATTACACCAGATAGATTAGACTCCCAAGCGTCGTGTGTTTGTGTGTGTGTGTGTGAATGCTTGCGTGCAGATGCCTGAAGAACACTGAAACGTTCATACATTTCATGCTGAATTACTCTCTCTAAGTGCTTAGGGGATGTTATGCACCAATCATTGTCTGTAATGGACTCTATCCAACTGACAGTTAGCCTGTGGAGGAGTATCCACTTTCAACCTCATTTACCTTCTCTGCTGTCAAAAAACAATCAACTATAATTGTGTTATAATTACAACTTCCGTTCAGTTCAGACAATGCACCAAAGTTGGCTTGCGTCCCAAATTACACCCTATTCCCTATGTGGGCCCCATAGGGCTCTCGTCAAAAGTAGTGCACTATGTAGGGAATAGACTTGGGACTCAGACCTGGAGTATGGTTCGATTTCAACACGGGTTGAACTCCTGTGGCATTTGGAGTAAAAACAAAGAGTTGGTAGTATGGTGGTGCTGTGTCCTGTGTTCTGCTCTCCTTCCTTTAGCCTCCCTCGCTGACAGTAATACTTTTAGCAGGGAAGATGGGCCCTTCCAATATGTTACTAGACTAGGAAAAGATTTGGAAAACAAAAAGGTATCTACGCATTTTTTTGAGGTACCGTACTGCACTTTGTCATCTATGTCTTCCTGACATGTAGACGTATTCTCTAAAGGCTTTCAGTTTAGGACACCAACGACGAAACACACATAGTATTTTTAGGCAGTAACTGTCCGCTGTTTGCTTTGAAATATCATTGTGTAGTTCTGATTTTGCTAATATCACTTTGTGATGATGTTATGTTTAGGATAACGTGACACGTTTTGACACAGCCTAACTAAATTATAGATTTCCAATCGAGGTGACATAATGTGAATCATCTGAGCAGAACGTCCAAACGTGAGGTACAAATCCAAACAAACCACACAGCACCTCATCAACTCATCAAGGGGCTCATGGAGGTTTAGCTACAATGTTGACACAACTTTCACCTCTCTGATCTGCAGTTCTGCTTTAGTCAGTGACCCTGGAGAAAGAAAGATGGTGTCATACTCTGCTCTTGTACTGCATGTGTCTTGTGCGTGTTTCTGCATGTGTATGCATGAATGTGTGTGTGTGTGTTTGTGTGTGTGTGTGTACCTGTGTGTGTGTGTGTACCTGTGTGTGTGTGTGTGTTTGTGTGTGTGTGTGTGTGTGTTTGTGTGTACCTGTGTGTGTGTGTGTACCTGTGTGTGTGTACCTGTGTTTGTGTGTGTGTGTACCTGTGTTTGTGTGTGTGTGTGTGTGTGTGTGTGTGTGTGTGTGTGTGTGTGTGTGTGTCCGTTCGCGTGACGTCTGTGCGCTTGTGTCATTGATACCACTTAGTGTCGCTGTTATGCATAGAATATCAATGAGCATGACCTGTTTTCAATGTGTTGACAGTTAGACTCAGAACCTGGCTGGTCTGTTATTCTTGGCATCAATCCAGGAATCTAATTGAAATCCCCTCACACCTAACTACCACCCCAATGCTACTCTGAACCTGAATCAATTATCCACACCTCATTGAGCACACTGAAAATTGGCCTGCGAGCTTCACTTTCAGCGACAACAATTAAATGGACTTTACTTTGCAGGGACTAAAATGTCCCCTGAAAGCATTCTGTCCATCACTCAAAGAGAACAGACTCCTTAAAATGCAGTCACTTAAATAGATTGTGGGGGTATTACTGGTGTTACCAAAGAGAATAGAAAATGTTTTTTTTAAACATCTGGTCCTTGTGTTGTGGGGAGGAATGTGAGTGATGTGTTTTGTTGTGCTTAGCTCAGCGCTCTTGATCTAGATTCTAAAGAATGTTATCAAACTCCACAAAGCATTAAAGCAGAGAGAAGTAGTGGGTTCCCTGTGCCAGGGGGTAAGGAGACGTATTGGACCGACCAACCGACTCTTAGACAGTGCCGACTCTGTAGTCTCTGTATGGTCTCACACCTTGATGAGATCTCTGTAGTCTCTATAGGGTCTCACACCCTGATGAGATCTCTGTAGTCTCTATAGGGTCTCACAACCTGATGAGATCTATGTAGTCTCTATAGGGTCTCACACCTTGATGAGATATCTGTAGTCTCTATAGGGTCTCACACCCTGATGAGATCTCTGTAGTCTCTATAGGGTCTCACACCCTGATGAGATCTCTGTAGTCTCTATAGGGTCTCACACCCTGATGAGATCTCTGTAGTCTCTATGGGGTCTCACACCCTGATGAGATCTCTGTAGTCTCTATAGGGTCTCACACCTTGATGAGATCTCTGTAGTATCTATAGGGTCTCACACCCTGATGAGATCTCTGTAGTCTCTATAGGGTCTCACACCCTGATGAGATCTCTGTAGTCTCTATAGGGTCTCACACCCTGATGAGATCTCTGTAGTCTCTATAGGGTCTCACAACCTGATGAGATCTCTGTAGTCTCTATAGGGTCTCACACCTTGATGAGATCTCTGTAGTCTCTATAGGGTCTCACAACCTGATGAGATCTCTGTAGTCTCTATAGGGTCTCACACCCTGATGAGATCTCTGTAGTCTCTATAGGGTCTCACACCCTGATGAGATCTCTGTAGTCTCTATAGGGTCTCACACCCTGATGAGATCTCTGTAGTCTCTATGGGGTCTCACACCCTGATGAGATCTCTGTAGTCTCTATAGGGTCTCACACCCTGATGAGATCTCTGTAGTCTCTATAGGGTCTCACACCCTGATGAGATCTCTGTAGTCTCTATAGGGTCTCACACCTTGATGAGATCTCTGTAGTCTCTATAGGGTCTCACACCCTGATGAGATCTCTGTAGTCTCTATAGGGTCTCACACCCTGATGAGATCTATGTAGTCTCTATAGGGTCTCACACCCTGATGAGATCTCTGTAGTCTCTATAGGGTCTCACACCCTGATGAGATCTCTGTAGTCTCTATAGGGTCTCACACCCTGATGAGATCTCTGTAGTCTCTATAGGGTCTCACACCCTGATGAGATCTATGTAGTCTCTATAGGGTCTCACAACCTGATGAGATCTCTGTAGTCTCTATAGGGTCTCACACCCTGATGAGATCTCTGTAGTCTCTATGGGGTCTCACACCCTGATGAGATCTCTGTAGTCTCTATAGGGTCTCACACCTTGATGAGATCTCTGTAGTCTCTATAGGGTCTCACACCCTGATGAGATCTCTGTAGTCTCTATAGGGTCTCACACCCTGATGAGATCTCTGTAGTCTCTATAGGGTCTCACACCCTGATGAGATCTCTGTAGTCTCTTACATACATCATGTGTCACATTTACTGCATGTCATACAGTCAATAAATTGCATGTAACTGCAGTTAATGAGTCCAGACAGGCTTAGAGGTTGTATCCTCTGTAGTTTATTGGCAGCACTGCATCACTTTGTGTGCATCCCAAATGGCAACCTATTCACTATATAGTGCACTACTTTTCACCAGGGCCCTACATACACTCTTATACAAAAGAGTTCCAAAAGGGTTCTTCGGCTGTCCCTATAGCAGAACCCTTTTTGGTTCCAGGTAGAACTATTTTGGGTTCCATGTAGAACCCTCTGTGGAAAGGGTTTTACATGGAACCCAAAAGGGTTCTTCAAAGGGTTCTCCTATGGGGACAACCAAATAACCATTTTAGGTTCTAGATAGTGTGGGGAATAGGGTGCTATTTGGGAAACAGACTTTGTTGTATAGGAATGCAGAGAGATGTTATTGTACATTATTGGTAGTGATGCTAGAACAATGCACACCTCTAACGGGACCTGTCTGTACTCCACGTCTGTAGGCCCACGGCTGCCTTTAGCCGTCCGTGCATGTGTGTTTATGTGTTTTCATAACCCCTGTAGAACAGAGAACAGACAGCATGCTGGGAAAGGATGAGGAGGACCCCTCAGTCACTGAAGGTGGCACAGGGTTCAGTGTCCATCAGTGTGCGTGTGCGTGCTTCCTTGCTTGTGTGAGTGTGTGTGTACGTGTCTTTGCATGTTTATGTGTGTGTGAGTGTGTGTGTACGTGTCTTTGCATGTTTATGTGTGTGTGAGTGTGTGTCTACATGTCTTTGCGTGTCTATGTGTGTGTCTCCTCTGCAGTTCAGTGCATGGTCCTGTTTAGTTCTGTTCTGTCCTCTGCTCTGCAGTGTGGTCCCAGGGCTGTGTGGTCCCAGGGCTGTGTGGTCCCAGGGCTGTGTGGTCCCAGGGCTGTGCGGTCCCAGGGCTGTGCGGTCCCAGGGCTGTGCGGTCCCAGGGCTGTGCGGTCCCAGGGCTGTGCGGTCCCAGGCCTGTGTGTATTTTTAGGCCAGGTCGGACCAGGTCCTATGTAATATTTATGGGGTAATTAGAGTCCTTATAGCTAACTGGGGGTAACTAAGGTCAAGATAATCTAGGTCTGAATTTCACGGGGCCCCTTGTAACATGATACAGATCACTTCACAAAATGATATAACCCATTGAAAGAAAAGCACAGGTGGCAAAGCAAGGCCCAAACTGCCTGTGACTTTAGCCTGTTAGCCATGCAGTGGGAACAGAGAAAATAAAGACTGCTTCCCAAATGGCACCCTATTCCCTATTTAGTGCACTACTTTTGCTGAGGGCCCATAGGGTAGTGCAAAAGTAGTGCACTATATAAGTAAAAGGGTGCCATTTGGGAAGCAGACAAAGCTTAGCCTTAACGTTAAGCCATTTATCCCATCCGTCACAATAGTGAGAGAAAAAAAAGCTTATCAACAAATAAGTCATATATTACGTATTATTAAGGTGTCTAGTATGATTCAGAGAAGTTTCTTGTGATTTCTCAAAATGGTCACAAGACCACAAGCATACATCTCCAAGGTGTACTTTTACAGATTAATTTGGCACCAGAAGTCTATATTCGACAGTTTAAAAAAAACAAATACATTGTTGAATTATTTTTTGATTTTCTTTGTAAATATATTGTTTAAAGGTTATAGTTTACATATGTGCCTTCATTACAATACATTGAATCCATAACGCTCGTGGTATATGAAAATATCGGCAACACTTTACTTGACGCCATGCGTCATAACGCGTTATGACACGGTCATAACCATGTCATTAAATGTCAGAACAGCTGACATACTGTAACTTGTCATAACCTGTTATAATAATGGTCTTAACACTGTCATGACACATATATTTAGACCCGTTGTCACATATATTGAGTCATTTAATGGCTGGTTATGACACCTACATAAGGGTGTCAAAACCCACAAAACCTACCACACAAGGCAAAATATTCCATTACACCATAGCCTACGTGTCAACAGTATGTTTATGTTGTATTTTTATTGACCATATTAAATGATCATTATAATTGTGCACACATTGATGTCAGACATGGACCTCCCCCAAAGCTCTGATGATTGGGATGAATGCAGGAGCAGATTTCAGGAGTAGGACAAGACACCCTCTTTTTGACTGATGACTGACATTTACATTTACATTTTAGTCATTTAGCAGACGCTCTTATCCAGAGCGACTTACAGGAGCAATTAGGGTTAAGTGCCTTGCTCAAGGGCACATCGACAGATTTTTCACCTAGTCGGCTCGGGGATTAGAACCAGCGACCTTTCGGTTACTGGCACAACGCTCTTACCCACTAAGCTACCTGCCGCCCCACATAAGGGCCTGTACGTGATAGGCCTATCTGGCTTATATGATCATGATGGTCATAATGCTTCTGGACACTGTCATAAAGTGTATTTTCTTAGTTCAAGTGAAGTGACACAGGATGGTCATAATGCTTCTTGACACTGTCATAAAGTGTATTTTCTTAGTTCAAGTGAAGTGACACAGGATGGTCATAATGCTTCTTGACACTGTCATAAAGTGTATTTTCTTAGTTCAAGTGAAGTGACACAGGATGGTCATAATGCTTCTTGACACTGTCATAAAGTGTATTTTCTTAGTTCAAGTGAAGTGACACAGGATGGTCATAATGCTTCTTGACACTGTCATAAAGTGTATTTTCTTAGTTCAAGTGAAGTGACACAGGATGGTCATAACGCTTCTTGACACTGTCATAAAGTGTATTTTCTTAGTTCAAGTGAAGTGACACAGGATGGTCATAATGCTTCTTGACACTGTCATAAAGTGTATTTTCTTAGTTCAAGTGAAGTGACACAGGATGGTCATAATGCTTCTTGACACTGTCATAAAGTGTATTTTCTTAGTTCAAGTGAAGTGACACAGGATGGTCATAATGCTTCTTGACACTGTCATAAAGTGTATTTTCTTAGTTCAAGTGAAGTGACAGGATGGTCATAATGCTTCTTGACACTGTCATAAAGTGTATTTTCTTAGTTCAAGTGAAGTGACAGGATGGTCATAATGCTTCTTGACACTGTCATAAAGTGTATTTTCTTAGTTCAAGTGAAGTGACAGGATGGTCATAATGCTTCTTGACACTGTCATAAAGTGTATTTTCTTAGTTCAAGTGAAGTGACAGGATGGTCATAATGCTTCTTGACACTGTCATAAAGTGTATTTTCTTAGTTCAAGTGAAGTGACACAGGATGGTCATAATGCTTCATGACAGTGTCATAAAGTGTATTTCCTACAAGTTATTTAAAATATGATGAAAAAAAAACATGACTGTAAAGAATTCATTACAACAACAACAAAGGATTTAAGAAACAAACTTTCAAACGAACTGAAACTTGTTGGCAGGGGAAAAAAAATAATTTGAATAAATGTGGGTTTCGACACTTACGTAGGTGTCATAACCAGCCATAAAATAACACAATACATGTCACAACAGGTGTAAATATAGGGGTCATGACAATGTTATGACCATATTATGACAGGTTATGACACGTTATGTCAGCTGTTATGACAAATTAGGAGATGGTTATGACCGTATCGTAACGTGTTATGACACTGGGTGTCAAGTAAAGTGTTACCAAAATATCTTAGCAGTCACATTTGTGACCAATGGGAAAAATACAGTGTCTCTAACTTATTATATACAGGATATTTAATCATAGCAGATTATTTCTTTTTTTCAGTAGATTGAAGTTGATTTGGGATAAGGATATACTTGATCAAGATGATCGTACAGAGGATTTTACCATTATCCATTAGCCTTTACATATGTTTAAATCAGTGATGTGTACTGTAAAACGTCATATTTTGTTATTTCGGTGGAATTGGCCATGTATAGACCCATAAACTGAATGTATGTAATAACTTAACAAATATTTACATTTTACATGTTACATTTTAGTCATTTAGCAGACGCTCTTATCCAGAGCGACTTACAGTTAGTGAGTGCATACATTTTTCATAGCGTCTCTTGCACAATGGTAGACCTGGTTTATGTTCGTGTTGCTGAACAGTCACATGGGTAGACCTGGTTTATCAGAGTATTGGGACATAGCCACAGGCGTAAACCTGGTTCGTATTGGTATTTGGGCTGAGATACTGTATATGCAGGTGTAGATCTGGTTTATATTAGTATTTGGACTCAGTCAAAGGTGTAGACCTGGTTTGTAGGAGAACTGGAGCTGAGGTTCAGCGGTAGACCTGGTTTACAGTTTATGAGTATTCAGGCTTCGGCACATTTAGACCTGGCTTAGATGACTAATTGGGTTCAAGCACAGGTGCAGACTTTGTAGATATGTGAATTGGAGCTGAAGTACAGGTGTACACCTGGTTTGTATGAATATTGGGGCTGACATGTACAGATGTAGAATCTTAATTTGATCACTCCTTTGTTGCTGAGAATTTCCCTGCACTGCAGGAAATGCAAACTTGTATTGTATTTCAGTTTTAAAAAGGCTTCTAAATTTGTAATTTCCACTAACTTATTTTGCCCTAATTAAAAATGTATCAACCCCTACAAAAATGTCCATTAATTATAATCCACATAATAATTCACATTTCCTGTTGCTGCAGGATTATTTTCCTGCTGTAACAAACTGGCTCAGATTAAGATCCTACGTCTGTAGCACTAGACCTGTTTTTCTTTTAAATCAATATTGGGTTAGACGTGCAGGTGTACACCTGGTCTGTACGACGTTTGGGTCTGAAGTACAAGTGTAGTCCTGGTTTGTATGAATGTTGAGGCTTGGTCACTGGGATAGACCTGTTTTATATGAGTATCCCCATGGATTTACCTGGTTTATATGAGTAATGGGGGGTAAGGCTACACAAGGCTCATACAGGTAATGGATCTGGATGGATGTCTATTGCCCATTCAAATCCTTTCTGGCAACAGGTTTGTGGTAGGTCAAAAGTAAATGGGGCTGGGGCTGGGGCACATGTGTTATACCACTGCACTATGAGTTTATCTATGATATGATTAGCGTATACAGGTCAAGAGGTCACAGGACTAAGATATGCAAATAAGAGGGTTGGGATGTGCAGTGAATAGCTGGGATAGGTTACTGTTGGTGACCTGGGAAATACAGGCCTAAAGAAAGTGGTTAACAGGGCTGAGATAGGCAAGTAACAGGGATGAGGTGTATTGACAAAGGAACTGGGGTTTATGAGTAGCAAATAGGGCATTTAGGATATGGGTGTATTGGGACTTGATTGTATCAATATTAGGGTATTGTCAAGAGGGTGTTATGGCATGGAGGTAATAGGGCCGGGGTGTGTGGGTGATTGGGTTTAGGTGTGTGGGTGATTGGGTTTAGGTGTGTGGGTGATTGGGTTTAGGGGTGTGGGTGATTGGAAGATTGGGTTTAGGTGTGTGGGTGATTGGGTTTAGGTGTGTGGGTGATTGGAAGATTGGGTTGAGGTGTGTGGGTGATTGGGTTTAGGTGTGTGGGTGATTGGAAGATTGGGTTTAGGTGTGTGGGTGATTGGGTTTAGGTGTGTGGGTGATTGGGTGATTGGGTTTAGGTGTGTGGTTGATTGGGTTTAGGTGTGTGGGTGATTGGGTGATTGGGTTTAGATGTGTGGTTGATTGGGTTTAGGTGTGTGGGTGATTGGGTTTAGGTGTGTGGGTGATTGGGTTTAGGTGTGTGGGTGATTGGGTTTAGATGTGTGGTTGATTGGGTTTAGGTGTGTGGGTGATTGGGTTTAGATGTGTGGTTGATTGGGTTTAGGTGTGTGGGTGATTGGGTTTAGGTGATTGGGTGATTGGGTTTAGGTGTGTGGGTGATTGGGTTTAGGTGTGTGGGTGATTGGGTTTAGGTGTGTTTTGATATAAGAAAAGTTGACTTGTGTGGGTGATTGGGTTTAGGTGTGTGGGTGATTGGGTTTAGGTGTGTGGGTGATTGGGTTTAGGTGTGTGGGTGATTGGGTTTAGGTGTGTGGGTGATTGGGTTTAGGTGTGTGGGTGATTGGGTTTAGGTGTGTGGGTGATTGGGTTTAGGTGTGTGGGTGATTGGGTTTAGGTGTGTGGGTGATTGGGTGTAGGTGTGTGGGTGATTGGGTTTAGGTGTGTGGGTGATTGGGTGTAGGTGTGTGGGTAAGTGGGCTGTATGGATTACATGTTAGTGTTGCTAATGGCATAACATTTTCATAGTGGCATTTCTGGGTAAAATTGGGTAACATATGGGTTAATATAGTGTATTAGAATCACAGTCACCTTTATTCACCAAGCACATGTACATACTCAGAATGTTACTTGGTGATATGGTGCTGCTAGTGATAGACAGCATAGTCCGAATGTTACTTGGTGATATGGTGCTGCTAGTGATAGACAGCATAGTCCGAATGTTACTTGGTGATATGGTGCTGCTAGTGATAGACAGCATAGTCCGAATGTTACTTGGTGATATGGTGCTGCTAGTGATAGACAACATAGTCCGAATGTTACTTGGTGATATGGTGCAGCTGGTGATAGACAACATAGTTAGAATGTTACTTGGTGATATGGTGCTGCTAGTGATAGACAACATAGTCCGAATGTTACTTGGTGATATGGTGCTGCTAGTGATAGACAACATAGTCAGAATGTTACTTGGTGATATGGTGCTGCTGGTGATAGACAACATAGTCAGAATGTTACTTGGTGATATGGTGCTGCTAGTGATAGACAGCATAGTCCGAATGTTACTTGGTGATATGGTGCTGCTAGTGATAGACAGCATAGTCAGAATGTTACTTGGTGATATGGCGCTGCTAGTGATAGACAACATAGTCAGAATGTTACCTGGTGATATGGTGCAGCTGGTGATAGACAACATACTCAGAATGTTACCTGGTGATATGGTGCTGCTGGTGATAGACAACATAGTCAGAATGTTACTTGGTGATATGGTGCTGCTAGTGATAGACAACATACTCAGAATGTTACTTGGTGATATGGTGCTGCTAGTGATAGACAGCATAGTCAGAATGTTACCTGGTGATATGGTGCTGCTGGTGATAGACAACATACTCAGAATGTTACCTGGTGATATGGTGCTGCTGGTGATAGACAACATACTCAGAATGTTACTTGGTGATATGGTGCTGCTGGTGATAGACAACATACTCAGAATGTTACCTGGTGATATGGTGCTGCTAGTGACAGACAACATTTACAGACGGAATACAGACAACGGAGTTTAAACAAAGTTTGCATACATTATATACAACTAGGTAGAGCATAGAGCTGTATGAGAATGAGCAGATATACAAATGTACAGTGGGTATATGGTTGATATACAGTGGATGTACAAATTTACAGTATCAGTATGAATATATCTAAATGCAGAGAGATGGACAGATTGCAATGCAGTATAGTGCAGTTTTTTTGTGTACAGTTCAGAGATGGCTTGATGCGATGTACATTATATAGTGCATAATCCTTTAGTCTCTATGGGCCAGATGGCCGGTTGGTGAGGGCCACTGCCCGGGGGAAGAAACTTTTCAGATGGCAGGAGGTTTTGGTCATGAGTGACCTGAACCGCCTGCCAGAAGTGAAGTTTCGGAGAAACTGGTGACCGGGGTTGGAGGGGTCGGTGATCATCTTTCATGCACGCTTCCTTGCCCCCCCAAAAATGATAACCTCCCATGTTATTGTAATGTTGAGAGGTTATTATGTCTTGGGGGTATGATATTTGTGCATCTGTAACTTTCTCACTCATCATTATTCACGATTCATTCAGGATTATCCGTAATCATGGTAGCATCCACATTAATGTAGAAGTGTTTAGAAACATATTATATACTTATTTACAATAGAAGTGACCCCATAATGACACAATAAATGATTTACCATTCATTTCTATTGGGCACAAAATAATCTGAAACACAACCAAAACAAACAGCAAATGTATCCAACAAGTTTGTAGTGTCACAAGCTTGATGTAATCATTGCGTGCCCGGAATATGGAAGCAAATACTAAACCTACTTTAATACACATATAAGTGAATTTGTCACAAAACGTGCTGTAATTTCTAAACGGTTCACCCAATATGGATGAAAATACCCTCAAATTAAAGCTGACAGTCTGCACTTTAACCCCATAGTCATTGTATCATTCCAAAGTGCTGGAGTACTGAGCCAAAACAGCAAGAAATGTGTCACACTCTCCCAATACTTTTGGAGCTCACTGTATATTTCCACACTATGATACTGTGAAATTGTGAAAATAATGATAATGCCCTTTTAGTGTAAGAGCTGTTTGAAAAGACACCTGAAATTTCAGCCTGTTTTGGTGGGATGGAGTTTTGGCCTGCCTGGTGACATCACCAGGTGGTAAATTAGCTAATAGACCAATAAGAAAGAGAGATCCAAACCTCTCTGCCAATAACAGCTAGTTTTCTGTTTTCCCCTCCCCACTCAGACCACTCCCAGACAGTCCTAGCAAAATTCTTGCTTGAGAAATTGCTCTTTGCTAAGAAGCCATTTTGACCATATTAATTGAAAACAATCACAGTAAGGTACTTAATTGTCACCCAGAAATAATGTGATTTTTATATTATATTTATATTATATATATTTTTGTATATTTTTAGAAGAAGAAAATGGCTGCATTGGACCTTTTAAATACAGAGGTGTAGTTATTTGGATTTAAACAGTAGATACGTTGAAAGATAAAGACCTGCAATGTAAATGTCCCGTATGTAAATGTCAGGATTAATGTATTTGGCTGTGAGTGAATCTAATCCCCTTGGAGAGCAGTAGGGATCAACTGCTTAAGAAGCTCTTCAAACACACAGCACAGAGGTGAGCTGTGGTATTTATGAGGTCACTTTTAGATTAATCAATACATTAATCAATGCCAAAGTATTGACGGACTCCAAGTCTCAGACAGTTGTTGGAGCAGAGATGGGCTCTCATCACCTCTCATTTGGAAAGCACTCCATCATGTTCAGTTTCAAAGCTGTCGCGTGTTTGTGTGTGTGTGTGTGTGTGTTTGACTGTGGGTGTGTTTCAAGTTTCAAGTTTTATTAGTCGTATGTACGGGATGCACATGCTATACACCGTCCAACGAAATGCTTACTTGCAGGTTCCTTCTGGACAATGCAACAACAATAAGAAATAATAAAAGATAAGAATACGAACACTATATATACAAAGGTATGTGGACACCCCTTCAAATTAGTGGATTCGGCTATTTTCAAGTTTCAAGTTTTAATGTCACATGCACAAGTACAGTGAAATGCCTTTCTTGCGAACTCAAAACCCAACAATGAAATAATCAGTAACAATGTACTACTAGAAAAAAATCACACGAGAAATAAGAGTAGGAAATATGAAATACACAAAGTAAGTAAGTAAGCACACTATATACAGGAAATATTTGAAAAGTCAGTTCCAATACCATATTTACATGTGCAGGAATACTGGAGTGATGGAGGTAGATATGTATAGGGGTAAGGGGACTAGGCAACGGGATATAAGATAAACAGAGTAGCAGCAGCTTGCATGTGTAGGTGTGTAGAGTCAGTATACCGGTAAATGTATGTGCATATTATGTGCGAGTGAGAAGATGATGGAGTGAGTGTTTGTGTGTGTGTTGGAGTGACAGTGTGTGTGAGTGTGTAGGGCCCTGTGAGTGTGCATAGAGACAGTGAAAATACTGAAATAAAAGGTAAACAAAGATACAAGGTGAACTCAGTCCGTGTTGCTGACAGCTGTATAAAATCAAGCAATTGGCGACAGATTTTCATGTGAATATTCTAAAATCTTCATGAAAAACAATATGCCATTTCAGTTTACTTTTGGAAAATCCGGCGCCTGACAATATGACAGGTAAGATTTTAATTTACCGGACATTTGAGAAATGTAATGCACATCCGTATGCATTCAGATCCAACCTGACGCAGCCAGCGCCATCAATAAATGAGGGATGTTGGCCAAATGAGCCACATTTACGTGTCCTTAAAAACACCCTGTAACTAATTACAAAAACACTCTTACTTGTGTTTCGATGCGTAGCAAATGCAAAACCATGTAGCCTATTCTTTGGGTTGTTTTTAGGCTACTTTCCTAAAACAATCATTGTCTACCTCTCGGTTCAGCTGTCAGAGATTTGAGCACTAAATGTATCAGGGCATTGCATGCAAAGGCCTATAGCCTAAGGAGTCCACTCTAACATATTCATATTTTTAATAAATATACAGTACCAGTCCAAAGTTTGGACACACCTACTAATTCAAGGGTTTTTATTTTATTTTTTACTATTTTCTACATTGTAGAATAATAGTGAAGACATCAAAACTATGAAATAACACATGGAATTATGTAGTAACCAAAAAAAGTGTTAAACAAATCAAAATATATTTTATATTTGAGATTCTTCAAATAGCCACCCTTGATGACAGCTTTGCACACTCTTGGTATTCTCTCAACCAGTTTCACCTGGAATGCTTTTCCAACTATCTTGAAGGAGTTCCCACATATGCTGAGCACTTGTTGGCTGCTTTTCCTTCACTCTGCCGTCCGACTCATCCCAAACCATCTCAATTGGGTTGAGGTCAGGGGATTGTGGAGGCCAGGTCATCTGAAGCACTCCATCACTCTCCTTCTTGGTAAAATAACCCTTACACAGCCTGGAGATGTGTTGGGTCATTGTCCTGTTGAAAAACAAATGATAGTCCCACTAAGCCCAAACCAAATGGGATGGCGTATCGCTGCAGAATGCTGTGGTAGCCATGCTGGTTAAGTGTGCCTTGAATTCTAAATAAATCACAGACAGTGTCACCAGCAAAGCACCCCCACACCATAACACCTCTTCCTCCATGCTTTACGGTGGGAACTACACAATCTCCAATTTGGACTCCAGACCAAAGGACATATTTTCACCGGTCTAATGTCCATTGCTCGTGTTTCTTGGCCCAAGCAGGTCTCTTCTTCTTATTGGTGTCCTTTAGTAGTGGTTTCTTTGCAGCAATTTGACCATGAAGGCCATTTATTTGGGTTGCAATTTCTGAGGCTGGTAACTCTAATGAACTTATCCTCTGCAGCAGAGGTAACTCTGGGTCTTCCATTCCTGTGGCGGTCCTCATGAGAGCCAGTTTCATCATAGCGCTTGATGGTTTTTGCGACTGCACTTGAAGAAACGTTCAAAGTTCTTGAAATGTTCCGTATTGACTGGCCTTCATGTCTTAAAGTAATGATGGACTGTCGTTTCTCTTTGATTATTTGAGCTGCTCTTGCCATAATATGGACTTGGTCTTTTACCAAATAGGGCTATCTTCTGTATACCCCCCTACCTTGTCACAACACAACTGATTGGCTCAAACGCATTAAGAAGGAAATAAATGCCACAAATTAACTTTTAAGAAGGAACACCTGTTAATTGAAATGCATTCCAGGTGACTACCTCATGAAGCTGGTTGAGAGAATGCCAAGAGTGTGCAAAACTGTCATCAAGGCAAAGGGTGGCTATTTGAAGAATCTCAAATATAAAATATATCTTGATTTGTTTAACACTTTTTTGGTTACTACATGATTCCATATGTGTTATTTCATAGTTTTGATATCTTCACTATTATTCTACAATGTAAAAATAAAGAAAGAGAAGCTTAGGTCTAACCCTAAGAGATAAAGATATGCATTTCTCTATGTCAGATGTCTACTGCATCTGCTATACAGATATAGACTTACAGAAGGAGGGTAATTCGTTAATTTTCGATCCAAATATTTTGTATAAAGATAAGCATTATATTGTTAGATTATAGGAGTAACTCTTGAAGAATAGAGCACCTTTATGTGCTGCGATGACCTCATAGTTTTATTAAAAGGTAGTAAATTATGTAAGATTAAACTATTGGGTTTCAATGGGAGTGTCTGTGACAGTAAAAGATGACATCTCTATTTAGTTTTTTATATAAACTGTATTGGTATATCTTAAAGCCACAGTCTGTCATTTTAGAGGGTTGGATTCAGCTACTATTGTGCTGTAAGTAACTAATGAACAATTCTTCAAAATGCTCTTTTGCATATATTTCTTCAGAAAGAGATATCATATCTCTGGTTTCTAGAAAACATGGGATGCTCTGTCAACTAACTATCGTGATGTCTTTGTTTTCTTGTGGACATTAAACTGGATGGTTATTTTCCTAAGCTCACTCTTTGCTATAAATTCATTCTGTCCTCTTGGGGATGTTATTATTATGGGATGAACTAGTCGGTCATTAGAGGACTGACTCAGTTCAACTCTCTCAGGCCGCGTCCCAAATGGTTCCCTATTCCCTGTAGTGCACTACTATAGACCAGAGGTGCTTGATTAGAATAAGTGCACTATATAGGGAATAGGGTGCCATTTGGGATGTAAGCTCTCTCCGTACACCATCACCAGGACATTACTATGGAGGCAAAAGATAACCTTCCTGCAATACTGGGAAAGAAGCAAATTGTAGTGTGTGTGTGTGTGTGTGTGTTAGCTCACATGCGTGCCTGCATGCGTGTTTCTATAGTCATACATGTGTAACCAAAGGGTCTGTGAGGCATGACGAGACCATGATCAACATTATCAACACCTCGTCCTTGACTGAGATTTAAGGTCTCCATGAGCTGCTCGCCTAGTCTAAGTGGAATCAACAGCCGCTTCCCAAAAGGTCACCCTATTCCCTATGTAGTGCACTACTTTTGATCAGGGCCCATAGGGGGTGCCATTTGGGACGCAGCTCCTGCATCCCAAGAAGTCATCTGTTGAGCCACTAAATCAGGTTTAGTCACAGTGCAACCGTGTTGAATGGTGGTGGAGCAGAGAGAGAGACTTATTATCAGATTGTTGCAGGTTCAAACCACAGGGGGAAAGGGAACGTGAGAGAGGTCCTTAGCCCTGACCTGTGTCCGTAAATCTAACCCTGACCTGTCTCCGGAAATCTAACCCAACTCGTTCCTCCGTAAATCTAACCCTGAACTGTCTCCGGAAATCTAACCCAACCCATGTCTCCGAAAATCTAACCCAACCCATGTCTCCGGAAATCTAACCCAACCCCTGTCTCCGGAAATCTAACCCAACTCATTCCTCCGTAAATCTAACCCTAAACTGTCTCCGGAAATCTAACCCAACCCCATGTCTCCGGAAATCTAACCCAACCCATGTCTCCGAAAATCTAACCCAACCCATGTCTCCGGAAATCTAACCCAACTCATTCCTCCGTAAATCTAACCCTAAACTGTCTCCGGAAATCTAACCCAACCCCATGTCTCCGGAAATCTAACCCAACCCATGTCTCCGGAAATCTAACCCAACCCATGTCTCCGGAAATCTAACCCAACCCATGTCTCCGGAAATCTAACCCAACCCATGTCTCCGGAAATCTAACCCAACCCATGTCTCCGGAAATCTAACCCAACCCATGTCTCCGGAAATCTAACCCAACCCATGTCTCCGGAAATCTAACCCAACCCATGTCTCCGGAAATCTAACCCAACCCATGTCTCCGGAAATCTAACCCAACCCATGTCTCCGGAAATCTAACCCAACACATGTCTCCGGAAATCTAACCCAACACATGTCTCCGGAAATCTAACCCAACCCATGTCAGCGTAAATCTACTAACTAATTCAGCCTGTGTGAGTTGACAAGTGGTCCAATATGCTAGGGCAAAATATTATTATGACTAGGGGGAAAACAGTCACCGACAGTAGAATACACAATAACTGTATGCATGTTACAACATTGTAGTACAGCTGCATGCTTCGTATCAACATGGTTTCTGTTGATTTTTCAGTGGAAATGGCACACAATCTTTCAAGCGTCTTTACTCTGCACGGATCATTTAATTCACACAAGAAATGGGTATAGGCAAGGGAGATCCCAGAATTTGTTATGTAGGATTGAGCATTGGAAACACATGCCTGCCTGGCTGCCTGTGTGTGTGTGGGGGGGGGAGGTCGAAGAAGGCTTTGATACCTAACTGAAACATCCTACTGCTCTGAAGCATTGCCCTCGCCTCACCACCACCACCACACCTGAATAAAACCTAGAAACATCTGAAGTGTGTGCAGACTATATTAAGCATTTAGCATCACTAAACTGTGAAGGTATTAAACGCAAGCGAGCGTGACTGTTTGACTTCATGGTGCACATAGAATAGATATTCTCGTCTCCTTCTGAGAGAAACACATGGCATTGGTAACACTACACTTAAAGGCCACAGATATAGTGTGATTATCATGAGGGCAAATACATGCTTATAACATGAAAATAATGCATATCGTGTGGGATTAAAGCCCATAGTAAAGTAAGGGTAGGAGTAAAACATTATGACTACGATTTGTAGCATTTGGGATGAAAATTTGAATCCCTCCATTTAGTATGTTAAGTTACGTTACATGCGCTTGCAACGCCAGGGTTGTTGGTTCGTTTCCCACGGGGGGCCAGTATGAAAATGTATGCACTCACTAACTGTAAGTCGCTCTGGATAAGAGCGTCTGCTAAATGACTAAAATGTAAATGTAAATAACATTACGAATGGAATGTGGTCGTACAATATCATACAAATTGGACGATGTATAGTATCATATTGTACCTCCTTAGAGGACGTCTTTCTCTGAGACCCGGTTGCTTGTTGCTTCCTAATGACAAAGGTAAGGAGAATTTATGTTGCAGGTTAGGAGAACTGACGACAAAGGTTAGGAGAATTTACATAAAAGGTTAGGAGAATTAGGTTAAGGTTAGTAAAAGGGTTAAGGGAAGGGTTAGCTAAAATGCTACAGTTGTCCCCAACACGACTCGAACAAGCAACCTTTGGATTACTAGATGGTTGCGGTATATACGCTCAACCATCCTCCCTGACCAACCTCCACACGTTAGTTTTGGTCTTAAGTAACCAGACCATTATTCCATTTGTAACTAAATGTAACATATCATCCTTAATGGAAATACAAAAATGTACGTAACATAGCAAAGGTCTATTTAATGTGGCCAGGCTGGCCTATAGCACATAACACATGCTGATAGCATGTAATAGTGCATTCTATACCCAAATCCATGTGTGCTGTTGCGCAGTGTGTGAGATACAGCAGGTCACCATAGCAAGGCCTCTGTAGCAGATCTGTGTTGGTCTGTGTTGGTATTATCTCCATGTGGGAGAGGAGGAGGGGGATGAGAGAACATTGTTTGCCTCTGAAAACACATCCTACCTCACGTCCACCATTTCACTATAGTTCACTGTCCTCCCCCCTCAGCATCACGTTGGTGTTTCGTATCTTAGGCTTTGTGCTAGGTCAATATGACGAGGTGCTATGGGAGTGATTCATATGGTTTTATAGCATATTAGAGGATAGAACCAATGTAGCTGTGCATTCTCTTCTTAATATAAACAATCTGTAATGTTTAATACCATTTTTACATTTTATTCTACAGTAATATCCAGTAACTCACAAATCTCTTTGTGTTGTGGTGAATCAGTTACATTTACAACATTGGAAAGTGGAGGATTTGAGGGTCAAAGTATTCACAATAGCTCTCTCTCTCTATCGGGATTAGCAGCAGACTGACTGTAATTCAGTGGGTTACTCCCTCTGATCTGAGCCTAGCGCTCCACAACAGGCCAGAGAAAGCACAGAAACCTGGAATAAGGGCTGGGTGATATGGCCTTTTTGACGGTATTTGGCAGTATTTTATGTTTTTGAATAATAAAAGTTCTAAATATGCTTTATGAGTAGTTCAGGAATCTAGGGGCTTTCTCCATCCTCATCTCTGATTTAGAAGATACCGTTGCACAAACAACATGCTTGTCTAGGCCTACACTAGCACTGGTACCAGTCTGTATTAGCTAGCTAGCTACGATTGCTCAGACTCTTAGTACATTTAGCAAGCTAGCTAGCCAGCTAACTCGCTATTAGCATTAGCGGCTAACATAATTTATTTTTGCCACAACTTGCTAAGAAAATACTAAATTGCAGACTGTAGTTTGCAGACAGTAAGATACACGCATGAATAGTGTAATTAAACAGCGCTTGTGGAAAGCAGCATCATTGTCACCAACATCAACATCTATCTGACCATGCAGACAGCAGAGTAAACGGCAAGTGAAGTGCTCTCGTTACTCCATGGTCAAGCAACAACATACTCTCCTTCAGTGACAGGGGGCAGGGCTTGGTGCGTGATCAGACACTTATCTTGATAGTATATTAAACACGTACACTGAGTGGACAAAACATTAGGAACACCTTCTCTTTCCATTACATACACTGACCAGGTGAATCCAGGTGAAAGCTATGATCCCTTATTGATGTCACTTGTTAAATCCACTTCAATCAGTGTAGATGAAGGGGAGGAGACAGTTTAACCTCTTAAGGATCCGACCCTTTTTTTAAATTTTCACCTAAAATGACATACCCAAATCTAACTGCCTGTAGCTCAGGACCTGAAGCAGATATGCATATTCTTGATACCATTTGAAAGGAAACACTTTGAAGTTTGTGGAAATATGAAATTAATGTAGGAGAATATAACACATAAGATCTGGTAAAAGATAATACAACCAAAAAATATGCGTATTATTATTTATTTTTTTATCATCTTTGAAATGCAAGGGAAAGGCCACAATATAATATTGCAGATTAGGTGCTATTTAGATTTTGGCTACTAGATGGCAGCAGTGTGCGCGCAAAGTTTCAGATTGATCCAGTGAAGCATTGCAATACCGGACTATTTTGTATCAAGTCTGCCCAAATGTTCCGAATTGGTCAATTGATACATTTTCAAGTACATAACTATAGAGAACATACATTTTGTATTACCATATCATTTTTGTAAGTTTACACACTCCCAGGAATGTCATACATGATGGATCATTAGCTTATACACTAACTTTCACACATCTAGATGGCCGGGCGGGGTGGGTGTGGAGCCAGAGACAGCAGGGGTTCAAACTGTAGAACCCAGTTCCTACATTTGAATATAAAAATGGATTTTATCAAACAAAACTATGCTACATTTTATCTCTGGGACCCATGGGATGACAAATCAGAGCAAGATTACTGAATGTAAGTACATTATTTACCTTCAGAGGTGAACGTATCAAACCAGTTGCAATTATACGTTTTTTGTTGTAGTGCACTCTCCTCAAACAATAGCATGGTATTTTTTCACTGTAATAGCTACTGTAAATTGGACCGTGCAGTTAGATTAACAATAATGTAAGCTTTCTGCCCATATAAAATAAAGTTTGCTGTTACTTACAACAGTCATGCTAATCACATTAGTGCACGTTAGCTCAACCGTCCCGTATACGGGACACCGATCCCATAGAGGTTAAAGAAGGATTTTTAAGCCTTGAGACAATTGAGACATGGATTGTGTTTGTGTGCCATTCAGAGGGTGAATGGGCAAGACAAACTATTTAAGTACCTTTGAACGGGGTATACTAGTAGGTGCCAGGCGCACCAGTTTGAGTGTGTCAAGAACTGCTACGCTGCTGGGTTTTTCACATTCAACAGTTTCCTGTGTTTATCAAGAATGGTCCTCCACCCAAAGGACATTCGGCCAACTTGACACAACTGTGGGAAGCATTGGAGTCAACATGGGCCAGCATCCCTGTGGAACGCCTTCGACACCTTGTAGAGACCATGCCCTGACGAATTGAGGCTATTCTGAGGGCAATATTATTAGTTTTGTACACTGTATATGCACCAAAACATTTTATAAATGGAATTTTGTCTTACATTTGATAAGGAAAGACATACACAAGTTATATAATATGAATAAAACAAGAACTTTATTGAAAGAATAAGGTTAAGAGAATACATTGTCTCATTCAAACCAGAAAACAAAGTGCAAGCTATCATAACCATAAGATTATATATAACATTATCACGAACGTTGAGAGACGGGTCGGACCAAGGTGCAGCGTGAAAAGCGTACATGTTTATTCACCCAATAAACATACAAACCAAAACAAGAAAACAACGTAACGTGAAGTCCAAAAGGCTATACACACACCAGCCTGACAGGAACAAGATCCCACAATACACAGTAGACAATGGGCTACTAAAGTATGATTCCCAATCAGAGACAACGAGCGACCGCTGTCTCTGATTGGGAATCACCCCCGGCCAAACCTAGAAACACAACCTAGGACTGCAACATAGAAATAGACGAACTAGATCATAAACATAGAATATATTACATAGAAACTCACGCCCTGACCAAACCAACTAAAGACAACAGGCCTCTCAAGGCCAGGGCGTAACAGTACCCCCCCCCAAAGGTGCGTACTCCGGCCGCACCAACCTGACTCATTAGGGGAGGGTCCAGGTGGGCTATCAGCCTCGGAGGCGGATACTGGCGTGATGACCTCTTCCTCTCTGCCCCGAACCTGGAGAGGGGCTGACGTCTGGGTCTGAAGTGGAGCCGCTGACCGGAGCTGAACTGGACCCCGGGGGAGCGGACTTCTCTGGCTCCGGAGTGGAGCCGCAGACCGGAGCTGAACTGGACCCCGGGGGAGCGGAAAACTCTGGCTCCGGAGTGGAGCCGCTGAACGGAGCTGGACTGGGCACCGGTGGAGCGGACTGCTCTGGCTCTGGAGTGGAACCGCTGACCGGAGCTGGACTGGGCACCGGTGGAGCGGACTGCCCTGGCTCCGGAGTAGAACCGCTGACCGGAGCTGGAGTGGGCACCGGTGGAGCGGACTGCTCCGGAGTGGAGCCGCTGACTGGAGCTGGACTGGGCACCTGTGGAGCGGACTACTCTGGCTCCGGAGTGGAGCCGCTGACCGGAGCTGGACTGGGCACATGCACGACTGGTCTGGTGCGAGGAGCAGGCACGGGTCGTGCCGGACTGGAGACATGCACCACTGGTTTGGTGCGAGGAGCAGGCACGGGCCGTGCCGGACTGGATACACGCACCACTGGTTTGGTGCGGGGAGCAGGTACGGGCCGTGCCGGACTGGATACACGCACCACTGGTTTGGTGCGGGGAGCAGGCACGGGCCGCACTGGACTGGACACACGCACCACTGGTTTGGTGTGGGGAGCAGGTACGGGCCGTACTGGACTGGATACACGCACCACAGGTCTGGTGCGAGGAGTAGGAACGGGCCGGGCCGGACTGGGAACACACACCACTGGTTTGGTGCGGGGAGCAGGCACAGGCCGCACTGGACTGGACACTCGCACCACTGGTTTGGTGCGGGGAGCAGGTACGGGACGTACCGGGCTGGCGACACGCACCACTGGTTTGGTGCGGGGAGCAGGTACGGGCCGTACTGGACTGGATACACGCACCACAGGTCTGGTGTGAGGAGCAGGAACGGGCCGGGCCGGACTGGGAACACACACCACTGGTTTGGTGCGAGGAGCAGGCACAGGTCGTGCAGGACTGGATACACGCACCACTGGCTTGGAGCGGGGAGCAGGTATGAACCGTACCAGACTGGGAACACACACCACTGGTTTGGTGCGGGGAGCAGGTACGGGGCGTACCAGGCTGGCGACAGGCACCACTGGTTTGGTGCGAGGAGCAGGCACGGGCCGTGCCGGACTGGATACACGCACCACTGGCTTGGTGCGGGGCGCTGGCACAGGACGCACTGGGCTGTGAATGCACACTGGCGACACAGTGCGTAGGACTGGCGCAGGATATACTGGACCGTGAAGGCGCACTGGAGACCAGGAGCGTTGAGTCGGCACAACCCGTCCTGGCTGGATGTCCACTTTCGCACGACACGGGCGCAGGCACAGGACGCACTGGGCTGTGAATGCGCACTGGCGACACAGTGCGTATCTCCGCATACCTAGGTTCCTCTATGTGTCCTTGTGTAAATAGCCAGTTTTTTTTAGTTTTTTGTCTATTTTGTATATATTTCTCAATTTTTACTTTTCATTCTTTAACTAAATATACTTCCTGCAACCCGCCTCACCCAACGTGGAAAGGATGCTATTATTTCTTTATAACTTTTATCAAGAACCTTAAGCTGAAACTAGTCTAGCTGCAACCGAATGGCTACTTGATATTAGCCACCGTTAGCGTCTTCACCATTGTCCGTGGCCTGCACTACCCACCAGCCAGCTCTAGCTCTAGCCTGGATGATTTGTCGGCCAGTCTGCACAGCGTGCTATCCACCCAGAGCATATCGGATTTTCTGCCGGAATCACTGGTAATAGCGCCGGATCATCGCAAACAGCTAGCTGCAACCAAATGGCTGTTGTCATTGGCTAATTACCATTGCCCCTTAGCAAGCACCAGTTAGCCTTGAGCTATCCTCGAGCCAGGCCCATCTCCCGGCTATCTATCTCCTAGTGTTGACACGGAGCCCCGCCGATCCAACACGACTGGTTTGCCGACGAAATCGTCTGATGTGGTTTCAACAGGCTTTCCGTTACGATGTCGACCACGAAGATCCATCTGCTAGCCCCGGCACTGCCGGGCCTCTTGCTCGCCAGTGCTGTAGCAGCCCCCGAACTACCTCCGAACTCTCCTATTGCTGTTCACCGGACCTTATGATAACTCAGCTATACAGCTAATGCCTGCTGGACTGTTCCTTTACACGATACCCCATCCTGTTTATGTTTAGCCTCAGCCCAAACTTTGTCGCCATTACCAGCTGTTGTCTTACCTCTCTCGAATAACACCTGTGATTGCTTTATGCCTCTCTCCCATGTCAATATGCCTTGCTTATTGTGGTTTCGATTATTTCTTATTGTACTATTTCACTGTAGAGCCCCCAGCCCAGCTCAACCTGCCTTAGACAGCTCCTTTGTCCCACCCCCCATACACGCGGAGACCGACTCAATCGGTTTCTCCAGTGATGCTATCTCTTTCATCGTTACCCAACGCTTAGGTGTACCTCCACTGTCCTCATATCCTTCCATATCCTTGTCTGTACATAATGCCCTGAATCAATTCTACAACGCCCGGAAATCTGCCCCTTTTTTTCTCTGTACCCAACGCACTAGAAGACCAGTTCTTAAAGCCTTTAGCCGTATCCTTATTCTACTCCTCTTCTGTTCCTCTGGTGATGTAGAGGTTAACCCAGGCCCTGTATCCCCCAGTATCACTCCTACTCCCCAGGCGTTATCATTTGTTGATTTCTGTAACCGTAAAAGCCTTGGTTTCTTGCACGTTAACATCCGAAGCCTCCTCCCTAAGTTTGAGTTATTCACTGCGTTAGCACACTCCGCCAACCCTGATGTTCTAGCAGTGTCTGAATCCTGGCTTAGGAAGGCCACCAAAAATTCAGAAATGTCCATCCCCAACTACAACATTTTCCGTCTCGATAGAACTGCCAAAGGGGGTGGGGTTGCAATCTACTGCAGAGCTCTATCATACTATCCAGGTCTGTGCCCAAACAGTTTGAGCTTCTACTTCTAAAAATCCACCTTTCCAGAAATAAGTCTCTCACTGTTGCCGCTTGCTACAGACCCCCCTCAGCCACGAGCTGTGCCCTGGACACCATATGTGAACTGATTGTCCCCCATCTATCCTCAGAGTTCGTACTGCTTGGTGACCTAAACTGGGATATGCTTAACACCCTGGCCAACCTACAATCTAAACTAGATGCCCTCAATCTCACACAAATTATCAACGAACCTACCAGGTACAACCCAAAATCTGTAAACATGGGCACCCTCATAGATATCATCCTGACAAATGTACCCTCTAAATACACCTCCGCTGTCTTCAACCAGGATCTCAGTGATCACTGCCTCATTGCCTGCGTCCGTAATGGGTCCGCGGTCAAACGACCACCCCTCATCACTGTCAAACGCTCCCTAAAACACTTTAGCGAGCAGGCCTTTCTAATTGACCTGGCCCGGGTATCCTGAATGGATATTGACCTCATTCCGTCAGTAGAGGATGCCTGGTTGTTCTTTAAAAGTGCTTTCCTCTCAATCTTAAATAAGCATGCCCCATTCAAAAAATTCAGAACTAAGAACAGATATAGCCCCTGGTTCTCCTCAGACTTGACTGCCCTTGACTAGCACAAAAACATCCTGTGGCGTACTGCATTAGCATTGAACAGCCCCGCGATATGCAACTTTTCAGGGAAGTCAGGAACCAATATACACAATCAGTTAGGAAAGCAAAGGCTAGCTTTTTCAAACAGAAATGTGCATCCTGTAGCACTAACTCCAAAAGGTTTTGGAACACTGTAAAGTCCATGGAGAATAAGAGCACCTCCTCCCAACTGCCCACTGCACTGAGGCTAGGAAACACTGTCACCACCGATAAATCTACAATAATCGAGAATTTCAACAAGAATTTTGCTACGGCTGGCCATGCTTTCCACCTGGCTACCACTACCCCGGCCACCAGCTCTGCACCCTCCGCTGCAACTTGCCCATGCCCCCCACCCGCTTCTCCTTTACACAAATTCAGACAGCTGATGTTCTGAAAGAGCTGAAAAATCTGGACCCCTACAAATCAGCTAGGCTAGACAATCTGGACCCTTTCTTTCTAAAATTAGCCGCCGAAATTGTCGCAACCCCTATTACTAGCCTGTTCAACCTCTCTTTCATAACGTCTGAGATCCCCAGAGATTGGAAAGCTGCCGCAGTCATCCCCCTCTTCAAAGGGGGTGACACTCTAGATCCAAACTGTTACAGGCCTATATCCATCCTGCCCTGCCTTTCGAAAGTTTTGAAAGCCAAGTTAACAAACAGATCACCGACCATTTCGAATCCCACCGTACCGTACGCTATGCAATCCGGTTTCTGAGCTGGTCATGGGTGCACCTCAGCCACGCTCAAGGTCCTAAACGATATTATAACCGCGATCGATAAAAGACAGTACTGCGCAGCCGTCTTCATCGACCTGGCCAAAGCTTTCGACTATGTCAACCACCGCATTCTTATTGGCAGACTAAATAGCCTTGGTTTTTCAAATGACTGCCTCGCCTGGTTCACCAACTACTTCTCAGATAGAGTTCAATGTGTAAAATCGGAGGGCCTGTTGTCTGGACCTCTGGCAGTCTCTATGGGGGTGCCACAGGGTTCAATTCTCGGGCCGACTCTATTCTCTGTGTATATCAATGATGTTGCTCTTGCTGCTGGTGACGCTTGGATCCACCTCTATGCGGACGACACCATTTTGTATACATCTGGCCCTTCATTGGACACTGTGTTAACAAACCTCCAAACGAGCTTCAACGCCATACAACACTCCTTCCGTAGCCTCCAACTGCTCTTAAACACTAGTAAAACTAAATGCATGCTCTTCAACCGAACGCTGCTTGAACCCGCCCACCCGACTAGAATCACTACTCTCGGCGGGTCTGACTTAGAGTATATGGACAACTACAAATACCTAGGTGTCTGGTTAGACTGTAAACTCTCCTTCCAGACTCACATGAAGCATCTCCAATCAAAAGTTAGATCTAGAATCTGCTTCCTATTTCGCAAACAAAGCATCCTTCACTCATGCTGCCAAACTTGCCCTCGTAAAACTGACTATCCTACCGATCCTTGACTTCGGCGATGTCATTTACAAAATAGCCTCCAACACTCTACTCAGCAAATTGGATGTAGTCTATCACAGTGCCATCCGTTTTGTCTCCAAAGCCCCATATACTACCCACCATTGTGACCTGTACGCTCTTGTTGGCTGGCCCTCACTACATATTCGTCGCCAAACCCACTGGCTCCAGGTCATCTATAAATCACTGCTAGGCAAATGCCCGTCTTATCTTAACTCACTGGTCACCATAGCAACACCCACCCGTAGTCTGCGCTCCAGCAGGTATATCTCACTGGTAATCCCCAAAGCCAACACCTCCTTTGGCCGCCATTCCTTCCAGTTCTCTGCTGCCAATGACTGGAACGAACTGCAAAAATCTCTGAAGCTGGAGACTCTTATCTCCCTCACTAACTTTAGGCGTCAGTTGTCAGAGCAGCTTACCGATCACTGCACCTGTACACAGCCCATCTGTAATTAGCCCATCCAACTACCTCATCCCCATATTGTTATTTATTTTGCTAATTTGCATCCCAGTATCTCTATTTGCACATCATCTTTTGCACATCTATCATTCCAGTGTTAATACGAAATTGTAACTATTTTGCACTATGGCCTATTTATTGCCTTACCTCCATAATTTACTACATTCGCACACACTGTATATATATTTTCTGTTGGATTTATGACTTTGTGTTTTGTTTACCCCATATGTAACTCTGTGTTGTTGTTTTTATCACACTGCTTTGCTTTATCTTGGCCAGGTCGCAGTTGTAAATGAGAACTTGTTCTCAACTGGCTTACCTGGTTAAATAAAGGTGAAATAAAAATTTAAAATTAAAAATACATTCCACTACCTATAACCTAATAAAGGACGAGTCCGAATGGAAACAAATTAAAAGCATGCAACAAAGGGGAAATTACCAGTGACAATCTGAGCTACTGGGTGAAGACTAGGATTCCCTTTACTATGACCAGTGACAATCTGAGCTATTTGGTGTGAACTACAATTCCCTTTACTATGACCAGTGACAATCGGAGCTATTTGGTGTGAACTACAATTCCCTTTACTATGACCAGTGACAATCTGAGCTATTTGGTGTGAACTACAATTCCCTTTACTATGACCAGTGACAATCTGAGCTATTTGGTGTGAACTACAATTCCCTTTACTATGACCAGTGACAATCTGAGCTATTTGGTGTGAACTACAATTCCCTTTACTATGACCAGTGACAATCTGAGCTATTTGGTGTGAACTACAATTCCCTTTACTATGACCAGTGACAATCTGAGCTATTTGGTGTGAACTACAATTCCCTTTACCACAGGAGGTTGGTGGCACCTTAATTGGGGAGGAGGGGCTTGTGTTAATGACTGGAGCGCAATGGGTGGAATGGTATCAAATACATCAAACACATGGTTTCCAGGTGTTTGATGCCATTCCATTTCCTCCGTTCCGGACAATATTATGAGCCGTTCTCCCCTCAGCAGCCTCCTGTGCCCTTTACTAGTACCTATGTGTGGTATGTACAATATATCTATGGACGTTTCCTGTGAGGGTGTGATTGTCCTTCAATATTGTTGTCCTGATCTCAATGACAGAGCTGTCGAAGTTGTGAGAAACCTTTCAGGTCCAGTTGAGGTGAGGTGCCTCCCGGTGGCAGAATTCACTTTTAGTCTCCAGGCCAAAACTCACAATTTGCTCACTCCAACCAATGACCCATTGTCATCAGTCGTTACTATGGCAATTCAAGATGGCGCTACCCATACCTCTAATACAGTGGCTTGCAAAAGTATTCACCCCCTTGCCATTTTACCTATTTTGTTGCCTTACAACCTGGAATTAAAATGGATTTTTGGGGGGTTTGTATCATTTGATTTACACAACATGCCTACCACTTTGAAGATGCAAAATATGTTTTATTGTGAAACAAACAAGAAATAAGACAAAAAAAACTGAGAACTTGAGCGTGCATAACTATTCTGTACTGTAAACGTTATTCATGATTACAATACTGAAAACAGAGAAGTTTCTATGTTAAAAGCTCATGTTTAGTATTAGTGGATTGAATACATCTCTTTGCTCAGCTTTACTTCCTGAAGTGTTTCCGTTCCCCTTAACAAACCAAACATTGAAATACCGTTCTAGAAGTTAAAGTAAAAACCCAAACCAGTCCGTACATCAATACCGGTGTATATAGTAAAATACCTGGCATCCACAGATGTCTGGCTCAGCCTTGAGGAGAATATGGTTATGACATTATAACAGATAATCACCTACACAGCCGCAGAACAACTAAGCTTTATTAATCGTTATGAACATTTAAATTGTATTCATGAGTAGAGCGAGAGCTTTTACTGTCCAAAACTTGAAAGATTGTTTAAGGTGTGTCTTGACTCTTGTGTGCTTTGCTTGATCTTTTTCAGGAAGAAATGTTGTGAGGGGTTTAAATTTGTGCTGGGCCAGTGCATTCCTGAAGGTATGGAAACGTTCCCAAAAATGCATCCCAAATGGCACACTATGCCCTACATAGTAAACTACTTTTGACCAGCCCCATAGTGCACTGTGTAGGGAATAGGGTGCCATTTGGGATGCAGATGATGTCTTCCTTTGGTCTTTCTTGTGTGTTTGCTTAGATATTTTTGGAAACCTTTCTCTGGTGTTCATAGGTTTGTTTCTCTGGCTTAAGCCCATAAACGATTAGATTGATATTGCTGTTCTTTTAACCTTCCTGTTATTTTAACCTTTCTGTTATTTTAACCTTTCTGAAAGAGCGTAAGAAAGCATGCCAGGTGTTTTGTGAATTTAAAGTACAGTTTTCATTACTGTGGGATTTATACTCTTTTGCCATACATTTTGAATTCACACGCGTCATTGTTAAGCCACCTATTTGTTACAATGAGTCCATTGGCAAGTGCCTTCTTACTTTGAGTTAAAGCGTTTTCTTCAAGCATGACATATGATAATCATATTGTTATGAAAGGCATCATTCATCTTACTCAGTAAGTATTCAGTGACTGGAGACTTCAATTCTATACAACTTTATTTGTCCTCCAATTACTATTGTGTTTTAAGACATGAGAGACAAGGACTTGAAAGTGAAGTGCAATAAATATCAGTAATAAGTATGAAACCATGTGCAAAAGGCAGGAACTGGAATCAGACCTGTGCGTGATCGCTCTATTCATCCATAACTGGTGTTGTCTAGCATGGTCCCAGATCTGTTTGTGTTGTCTTATGTCAACCGTAGGAGATGGC
This sequence comes from Coregonus lavaretus, assembly GCF_964263955.1. Lineage (NCBI taxonomy): Eukaryota > Metazoa > Chordata > Actinopteri > Salmoniformes > Salmonidae > Coregonus > Coregonus lavaretus. The sequence continues at coordinate 6,154,999 of NC_139997.1, forward strand.
TAGACAGCACAAACAGATCCGGGACCAGGCTAGTCAGTCCTAGCTGTGTTTGTAAGACAGAGGAGTATCTCTATACCAGTCTTAGCTGTGTTTCTGATAGAAGTGTCTATGTGTGTCTACAGATTATGACGTGTGTGTACAGATTATGACGTGTGTGTACAGATTATGACGTGTGTATGTACAGATTATGACATGCGTGTACAGATTATGATTTGTGTGTACAGATTATGACGTGTGCGATGGCGCCCCATGTGAACAACAGTGCACGGACCACTTTGGACGGGTCGTGTGCACCTGTTACCCCGGTTACCGCTACGACCGGGAGCGTCACCGGAACAGAGAGAAGCCATACTGCCTGGGTGAGACCTGGTCCCACAAATAAGAGATAGAATGTCCATTCTAGTAACTCTATTTCTATGGTCCTACACTCCTATATTAACACAGTCACCGAGCAAAGATAACCATGGCCAAGTGATACTACTCAGGTGGCCTTCAGTAAGTGTTGCCCCCCTCTCCAGCTACATACAGTATTCAGCTACATTTTCAACAACATATTTAGCTACATATTCAGCTATGCTACATATTCAGCTACATATTCATCTACAGTTGAAGTTGGAAGTTTACATACACTTAGGTTGGAGTCATTAAAACTCATTTTTCAACCACTCCACAAATTTCTTGTTAACAAACTATAGTTTTGGCAAGTCGGTTAGGAGATCTACTTTGTGCATGACACAAGTAATTTTTCCAACAATTGTTTACAGACAGATGATTTCACTTATAATTCACTGTATCACAATTCCAGTGGGTCAGAAGTTTACATACACTAAGTTGACTGTGCCTTTAAACAGCTTGGAAAATTCCAGAAAATGATGTCATGGCTTTAGAAGCTTCTGATAGGCTAATTGACATCATTTGAGTCAATTGAAGGTGTACCTGTGGATGTATTTCAAGGCCTACCTTCAAACTCAGTGCCTCTTTGCTTGACACCATGGGAAAATCAAAAGAAATCAGCCAAAACCTCAGAAAAATAATTGTAGACCTCCACAAGTCTGGATAATCATTGGGAGCAATTTCCAAACGCCTGAAGGTACCACATTCATCTGTACAAACAATAGTACGCAAGTATAAACACCATGGGACCACACAGCTGTCGTACCGTTCAGGAAGGAGACTTTTCGTACTTTGTTGCGAAAAGTGCAAATCAATCCCAGAACAACAGCAAAGGTCCTTGTGAAGATGCTGGAGGAAACAGGTACAAAAGTATCTACATCTACAGTAAAACGAGTCCTATATCGACATAACCTGAAAGGCCGCTCAGCAAGGAAGAAGCCACTGCTCCAAAACCGCCATAAAAAAGCCAGACTACGGTTTGCACATGGGGACAAAGATCGTACTTTTTGGAGAAATGTCCTCTGGTCTGATGAAACAAAAATAGAACTGTTTGGCCATAATGACCATCGTTATGTTTGGAGGAAAAAGGGGGTTGCTTGCAAGCCGAAGAACACCATCCCAACCGTGAAGCACAGGGGTGGAAGCATCATGCTGTGGGGGTGCTTTGCTGCAGGAGGCCTACAAATCTGACTCAGTTACACAAGCTCTGTCAGGAGGAATGGGCCAAAATTCACCCAACTTATTGTGGGAAGCTTGTGGAAGGCTACCTGAAACGTTTGACTTAAGTTAAACAATTTAAAGGCAATGCTACAAAATACTAATTGAGTGTATGTAAACTTCTGACCCACTGGGAATGTGATGAAAGAAATAAAAGCTGAAATAAATCATTCTCTCTACAATTATTCTGACATTTCACATTCTTAAAATTAAGTGGTGATCCTAACTGACCTAAAACAGGGAATTTTTACTAGGATTAAATGTCAGGAATTGTGAAAAACTGAGTTTAAATGTATTTGGCTAAGGTGTATGTAAACTTCCGACTTCAACTGTACATACAGTATTCAGCTACATTTTCAACTACATATTTAGCTACATATTCAGCTACACTACATATTCAGCTACATATTCATCTACGCTACATATTAAGCTACTATACATATTCAGCTACATTTTCAGCTACATATTCATCTACGCTACATATTAAGCTACTATACATATTCAGCTACGCTACATTTTCAGCTACATTTTCAGCTACATATTCAGCTACGCTACATTTTCAGCTACATTTTCAACTACATATTCAGCTACGCTACATTTTCAGCTACATTTTCAGCTACATATTCAGCTACGCTACATTTTCAGCTACATTTTCAGCTACATATTCAGCTACGCTACATTTCCAGCTACATTTTCAACTACAAATGCAGCTACATATTCAGGGACATTTTCAGCTACGCTACATATTAAGCTATGTTACATATTCAGCTACGCTACATATTCAGCTACATATTCCATAATATGTTTCAGTTTAAAATCCTTTTTTGTTTCAGTGTTGTTATTTTAGTAGCACTCTCTCACAGGCTTGGACACTGGCAGTCTGACATTGTATTTTATTTCAAATGGCACTTCTCACGATAGACCGCATTAAGAATACAACAAGTTGGACAAGCCCGTCTTTGTGCTCTCTCTTTCTTTCTCCCTCTCTCTTTCTTTCTCCCTCTCTCTTCACCACCCCCTACCTCTCTCTACCTCTCTCTCCCTCTCTCTTCACCACCCCCTCTCTCTCTCTCTCTCTCTCTTCACCACCCCCCCTCTCTCTCTCTCTCTACCTCTCTTCACCACCCCCCCCCTCTCTCTCTCTACCTCTCTCTTCACCACCCCCTCTCTCTCTCTACCTCTCTCTCCCTCTCTCTTCACCACCCCCCCTCTCTCTCTCTACCTCTCGCTCTCCATCTCTCTTCACCACCCCCCTCTCTCTACCTCTCTCTCCCTCTCTTCACCCCCCCTCCCTCTACCTCTCTCTCTCCCTCTCTCTTCACCCCCCCCTCTCTCTACCTCTCTCTCCCTCTCGCTTCACCCCCCCTCTCTCTCTACCTCTCTCTCTCTCGCTCTCTCTCCCTCTCTCTTCACCCCACTCTCTCTCTCTACCTCTCTCTTCACCCCCCTCTTTCTCTCTCTACCTCTCTCTCTCCCTCTCTCTTCACCCCCCTCTTTCTCTCTCTACATCTCTCTCCCTCTCCCTCTCTCTTCACCACACCCCTCTTTTTCTCTCTCTCCCTCTTCACCCCCACTCTTTCTCTCCTCCTCTCTCGCCGCCATCCCCTCTCTCTCTCTCTCTCCCCTCTCTCTCTCTCTCTCTAGACATTGATGAGTGTGCCAACAACAACGTGACGGTGTGCTCTCAGGTCTGTTTGAACTCTCCAGGGAGCTACAGGTGTGAGTGTGAGAAAGGCTTTTTCTTGGAAGAGGATGGGAAGACCTGCACCAAGGGGGAGAGAGGTGAGGGGGAGATTTTCGGCCGACATTTTTTCTGTTTATTCCATTCCAGGCCCTCTCAGAGTAGGAATGCTGTTCTGGGATCAGGTCCCCTCTGCCCACATAAAATGATTCATTATGATCTAAAAGGGGAAACTGATCCGAAACGAGCACTCCTCTTCTGAGATGCTTTCTGAACACAGGCCCTGAAGGGGCACATCTGACAGTGATGATATGGACTCTAGGCTGCATCCCAAAAGTCACCCTATTACCTATATAGTGCACTACTTTTGACCAGGTCCCAGTAGTACGCTACATAATCAAATCTAATTTTATTGGTCACATGAGCTGAATAAAACAGGTGTAAACTTTGTAGAGAAATTCTTACTTAGGAGCCCATTCCCAACAGTGCAAAGTACCGGTACAGAGTCAATGTGCAGGGGTACCAGGTAGTAACATGGCTATATACAGGAAGTACCGGTACTGATCAATGTACAGGGGTACCAGGTAGCAACATGGCTATATACAGGAAGTACCGGTACAGAGTCAATGTGCAGGGGTACCAGGTAGTAACATGGCTATATACAGGAAGTACCGGTACTGAGTCAATGTGCAGGGGTACCAGGTAGTAACATGGCTATATACAGGAAGTACCGGTACTGAGTCAATGTGCAGGGGTACCAGGTAGTAACATGGCTATATACAGGAAGTACCGGTACTGAGTCAATGTGCAGGGGTACCAGGTAGTAACATGGCTATATACAGGAAGTACCGGTACTGAGTCAATGTGCAGGGGTACCAGGTAGTAACATGGCTATATACAGGAAGTACCGGTACTGAGTCAATGTACAGGGGTACCAGGTAGTAACATGGCTATATACAGGAAGTACCGGTACTGAGTCAATGTGCAGGGGTACCAGGTAGTAACATGGCTATATACAGGAAGTACCGGTACTGAGTCAATGTGCAGGGGTACCAGGTAGTAACATGGCTATATACAGGAAGTACCGGTACTGAGTCAATGTGCAGGGGTACCAGGTAGTAACATGGCTATATACAGGAAGTACCGGTACGGAGTCAATGTGCAGGGGTACCAGGTAGTAACATGGCTATATACAGGAAGTACCGGTACTGAGTCAATGTGCAGGGGTACCAGGTAGTAACATGGCTATATACAGGAAGTACCGGTACTGAGTCAATGTACAGGGGTACCAGGTAGCAACATGGCTATATACAGGAAGTACCGGTACTGAGTCAATGTGCAGGGGTACCAGGTAGTAACATGGCTATATACAGGAAGTACCGGTACTGAGTCAATGTGCAGGGGTACCAGGTAGTAACATGGCTATATACAGGAAGTACCGGTACTGAGTCAATGTACAGGGGTACCAGGTAGCAACATGGCTATATACAGGAAGTACCGGTACAGAGTCAATGTGCAGGGGTACCAGGTAGTAACATGGCTATATACAGGAAGTACCGGTACTGAGTCAATGTGCAGGGGTACCAGGTAGTAACATGGCTATATACAGGAAGTACCGGTACTGAGTCAATGTGCAGGGGTACTGTTACGAACCCCGTGGCTTTAAACGTCTAGGGTGGATGGACAAGAGACCCGTAACATAATTCATGCAAATTAGAATCGTGACAGGGAAACAGTGAGAACAAAAAAAATACACCGACAACCATAAGCTACCGTCAAACATAAAATGTTTATTTTGAACACACGGTAAAGGTTTGGGGAAAAGGGCTGAGCAGGACCCAAGAAATGAAACAATAATGTAAAAAAAAACTAAACTGATCTTGCCTGCCTCAAGAACCGCTAAGCTACTGCTAATCATACAAAAATTACAGTGGGTGGTCCGCTCAGGTCTAACTAGTGTTTGTAGACAGTTTTCTTCCTACGGGTAATGTATGCCCATGGGCAACTTGCTTAAATCCCCCTTTTCCCAGAAACACACAACAAAGTTACCAAACAGAGTAACCAGCAAATGAGTGAGTACACAAAACACAGGACACCACAGTATCCATACTCACATACGGAAATAGTCTCCTCCCAACAAACACAACTGACTGGCTTTTAAAACAATAGGAGGTGTAAGTGAAAAACCAGAAACAGGTGGTGCAATAACAGAGGAATGTCCACTGATTGGTCCCCCTCAGCAATCAGCAGCCAAACGGATGTCGGACAGGTGGGACACCCCAACGAGCACCAATCAGGAACATAAAGGACACCTGTGATTAGGGCAGAAGGAGAGGAAAAACACAAAAACACACACAGGATACCTGTATCCGTAACAGGTACCAAGTAGTAACATTTGTGCAAATGTATAAAACCAAAAAACTGAAATATAAAAATTTCATAAGTATTCAGACCTTTTACTCAGTACTTTGTTGAAGTACCTTTGGCAGCGATTACAGCCTCGAGTCTCCTTGGGTATGACGCCTCAAGCTTGGCATACCTGTATTTGGGGAGTTTCTCCCATTCTTCTCTGCAGATCCTCTCAATCTCTGTCAGGTCAGATGGGGAGCATCGCTGCACAGCTATTTTCAGGTCTCTCCGGAGATGTTAGATCAGGTTCAAGTCCGGGCTTCAAGTTCAGGCTCTGGCTGGGACCCTCAAGGACATTCAGAGACTTGTCCCGAAGCCACTCCTGCGTTGTCTTGGCTGTGTGCTTAGGGCTGTTGTCCTTTTGGAAGGTGAACCTGAGCGCTCTGGAGCAGGTTTTCATCAAGGATCTCTTTGCTCCATTCATCTTTCCCTCTATCCTGACTAGTCTCCCAGTCCTGCCGCTGAAAAACATCCCCACAACATGATGCTGCCACCACCATGCTTCACCGTAGGGATGGTGCCAGGTTTCCTCCAGAAGTGACATTTGGCATTCAGGCCAAAGAGTTCAATCTTGGTTTCATCAGACCAGAGAATCTTGTTTCTCATGGTTTGAGAGTCCTTTAGGTGCCTTTTGGCAAACTCCAAGTGAGCTGTCATGTGCCTTTTACTGAGGACTGGCTTCCGTCTGGCCACTCTACCATAAAGGCCTGATTGGTAGCGTGCTGCAGACATGGTTGTCCTTCTGGAAGGATAACCCATCTCCACAGAGGAACTCTGGAGCTCTGTCAGAGTGACCATCGGGTTCTTGGTCACCTCCCTGACCAAGACCCTTCTCCCCCGATTGCTCAGTTTGGCCGGGCAGCCAGCTCTAGGAAGAGTCTTGGTGGTTCCAAACTTCTTCCATGTTAGAATGATGGAGGCCACTGTGTTCTTGGGGACCTTCAATGCTGCAGCAAATTTTTGGTACTCTTCCCCAGATCTGTGCCTCGACACAATCCTGTCTCAGAGATCTACGGACAATTTGTTCGACCTCATGGCTTGGTTTTGTGCTCTGACATGTACTGTCAACTGTGGGACCTTATATAGACAGGTGTGTGCCTTTCCAAATCATGTCCAATTAATTGAATTTACCACAGGTGGACTCCAATCAAGTTGTAGAAACCTCTCAAGGATGATCAATGGAAACAGGATGCACCTGAGCTCAATTTTGAATCTCATAGGAAAGGGTCTGAACACTTATGTAAATACGTTTTTCTGTTTTTAATTTGTAATAAATGTGCAAACATTTCTAAAGACCTGTTTTTAATTTGTCATTATGGGGTATTGTGTGTATATTGCTGAGGCAAAAACAATTATTTAATCCATTTTAGAATAAGGCTGTGACAT
>NC_139997.1:6167085-6186552 GCF_964263955.1 Coregonus lavaretus
GCTCCCCTGTCCATCTGCTCCCCTGTCTCCCAGCTCCCCTGTCTTCCTACTCCCCCGTCAGCCTGCTCCCCTGTCTCCCAGCTCCCCTGTCTCCCAGCTCCCCTGTCTCCCAGCTCCACTGTCTCCCTGCTCCCCTGCTCCCAGCTCCGCTGTCCCTCTGCTCCATGTCTCCCTACTCCCTTGTCACCCTGCTCCCCTGTCTCTCTGCTTCCCTGTCTCCCTGCTCCATGTCTCCCTGCTCCATGTCCCTCTGCTCCCCTCTCTCCCTGCTCCCCTGTCTTCCTACACCCCCGTCTCCCAGCTCCACTCTCCCAGCTCCCCTGTCTCCCAGCTCCCCTGTCTCCCAGCTCCCCTGTCTCCCAGCTCCCCTGTCTCCCAGCTCCCCTGTCTCCCTGCTCCCCTGTCTCCCTGCTCCCCTGTCTCCCTGCTCCCCTGTCTACCTGCTCCCCTGTCTACCTGCTCCCCTGTCCACCTAATCCCCTGTCACCCAGCTCCCCTGTCTTCTGCTCCCCCGTCTTCTGCTCCCCCGTCTCCCAGCTCCCCTTTCTCCCTGCTTCCCTGTCTCCCAGCTCCCCTGTCTCCCAGGTCCCCTGTCTCCCAGCTCCCCTGTCTCCCAGCTCCCCTGTCTTCCTGCTCCCCTGTCTACCTGCTCCCCTGTCCACCTGCTCCCCTGTCCACCTGCTCCCCTGTCACCCAGCTCCCCTGTCTTCTGCTCCCCCGTCAGCCTAATCCCCCGTCTCCCAGCTCCACTGTCTCCCAGCTCCCCTTTCTCCCTGCTTCCCTGTCTCCCTGCTCCCCTGTCTCCCTGCTCCCCTGTCTCTCTGCTTCCCTGTCTCCCTGCTCCCCTGTCTTCCTACTCCCCCGTCTTCCTACTCCCCCGTCAGCCTACTCCCCCGTCTCCCAGCTCCCCTGTCTCCCAGCTCCCCCGTCTCCCCTGTCTCCCAGCTCCCCCGTCTACCTGCTCCCCTGTCTCCCTGCTCCCCTGTCTACCTGCTCCCCTGTCTACCTGCTCCCCTGTCCACCTAATCCCCTGTCACCCAGCTCCCCTGTCTTCTGCTCCCCCGTCTCCCAGCTCCACTGTCTCCCAGCTCCACTTTCTCCCTGCTTCCCTGTCTCCCAGCTCCCCTGTCTCCCAGCTCCCCTGTCTCCCAGCTCCCCTGTCTCCCTGCTCCCCTGTCTCCCTGCTCCCCTGTCTCCCTGCTCCCCTGTCTCCCTGCTCCCCTGTCCACCTGCTCCCCTGTCCACCTGCTCCCCTGTCACCCAGCTCCCCTGTCTTCTGCTCCCCCGTCAGCCTAATCCCCTGTCTCCCAGCTCCACTGTCTCCCAGCTCCCCTTTCTCCCTGCTTCCCTGTCTCCCTGCTCCCCTGTCTCCCTGCTTCCCTGTCTCCCTGCTCCCCTGTCTCTCTGCTTCCCTGTCTTCCTACTCCCCCGTCTTCCTACTCCCCCGTCTTCCTACTCCCCCGTCTTCCTACTCCCCCGTCTCCCAGCTCCCCTGTCTCCCAGCTCCCCCGTCTCCCCTGTCTCCCAGCTCCCCCGTCTACCTGCTCCCCCGTCTACCTGCTCCCCCGTCTCCCAGCTCCCCTGTCTCCCAGCTCCCCTGTCTCCCAGCTCCCCTGTCCTCCTTCTCCCCTGTCTCCCTGCTCCCCTGTCTCCCTGCTCCCCTGTCTCCCTGCTCCCCTGTCTCCCTGCTCCCCTGTCTCCCTGCTCCCCTGTCTCCCAGCTCCCCTGTCTCCCTGCTCTCTGTCTCCCTGCTCCCCTGTCTCCCTACTCCCCTGTCCCTCTGCTCCCCTGTCTCCCTGCTCCCCTGTCCCTCTGCTCCCCTGTCCCTCTGCTCCCCTGTCTCCCTGCTCCCCTGTCCCTCTGCTCCCCTGTCCCTCTGCTCCCCTGTCTCCCTGCTGCCCTGTCCCTCTGCTCCCCTGTCTCCCTGCTGCCCTGTCTCCCTGCTGCCCTGTCCCTCTGCTCCCCTGTCTCCCTGCCCCACAGCCCCACCACATTACCTTTGACCACCACTGAAATCAGCAAGGCATGTGGTCTACGATATTGGCTACTCAGCACACAAGCCCTCCAACAACTCTTCCGTGCTGCTCTCCCCCCCACCCCCAAACACAAACACACACTGTTTCATGACATATTTACTAGAGCAGCTTCCTGCCTCCCTCTAGGATGTCCAGCCAACCGTTACACTAGGGTCCAGGTACAATGTTTAATGGCATATATATGCCAGTCACTCATCCCTCTAGCTTCAGCCGTTCTCTCTTAGGATACACTCTTAGAATAAAAGGTGCTATCTAGATCCTAAAAGGGTTCTTCGGCTGTCCCCATAGGAGAACCCTTTGAAGAACCCTTTTTGGTTCCAGATATAACCCTTTTGGGTTCAATGTTGAACCCTTTCCACAGAGGGTTCTACATGGAACCCAAAATAGTTCTATCTGGAACCAAAAATGGTTCTACCTGGAACCAAAAATGGTTCTACCTGGAACCAAAAAGGGTTCTCCTATGGGGACAGCCGAAGAACCCTTTTGGAACCCAGTATGGCTGAGTCCCAAATGTCACCCTATTCTCAATATAGTGCACTACTTTTGACCAGGACCCATAGGGCTGTAGTCAAAAGTAGTGCCCTATAAAGGGAACAGGGTGCCATTTGGGACGCTGTCTATTTGTGACTCTTTTTCTTTGTTTAACATGCTTGCAGCATTCCTAGACGGACAAAAGATTCCCCTCAGATTGTGCCACAGATATCTCTGTTTCAGATATCTTTTTACAGACCGGTGACACACCTTTCAAATAGGAAAATAGCAATGACTAGCTACAGTGCCTTCAGAAAGTATTCATACCTCTTGACTTATTCCACATTTTGTTGTGTTACAGCCTGAATTCAAATCTACACACAATACCCCATAATGACCGGGTTTCCTTTCTTTGAAATTTTAGCAAATGTATTGAAAATGAAATACAGAAATATCTCACATAAGTATTCACACGCCTCCGTCAATACATGTTAGAATCACCTTTGGCAGTGATTACAGCTGAGAGTCTTTCTGAGTAAGTCTCTAAAAGCTTTGCACGCCTGGATTGTACAACATTTGCCCATTATTCTTTTCATAATTCTTCAAGCTCTGTCAAATTGGTTGTTGATAATTGCTAGACAACCATTTTCAGGTCTTGCTATAGATTTTCAAGCAGATTAAAGTCAAAACTGTAACTCGGCCAATCAGGAACATTCACTGTCTTCTTGTCAAACAACTCCAGTGTAGATTTGGCCTTGTGTTTTAGGTTATTGTCCTGCTGAAAGGTGAATTCATCTCCCAGTGTCTGGTGGAAAGCAGACTGAACCAGGTTTTCCTCTAGGATTTTGTCTGTGCTTTGCTCCATTACGTTGATTTTTTATCCTGAATAACTCCACAGTTCTTAACGATTGCAATCATACCCATAACATAATGCAGCCACCACTATGCTTGAAAATATGGAGAGTGGTACTCAGTAATGCGTTGTATTGGATTTGCCCCAAACATAACATCTTGTATTCAGGACAAAAAGTGAATTGCTTTGCCACATTTTTGTGCAGTATTACTTTAGTGCCTTGTTGCAAACAGGATGCATGTTTTGGAATATTTTATTCTGTACAGGCTTCCTTCTTTTCACTCTGTCATGTAGGTTAGTATTGTGGAGTAACTACAATGTTGTTGATCCATCCTCAGTTTTCTCCTATCACAGCAATTAAACTCTGTAACTGTTTTAATGTCACCATTGGCCTCATGGTGAAATCCCTGAGCGATTTCCTTTCTCCTCCGGCAACTGAGTTAGGAAGGTCGCCTGTATCTTTGTAGTGACTGGGTGTATTGATACACCATCCAAAGTGTAATTAATAACTTCACCATGCTCAAAGGGTTATGTGGGTCAATGTCTGCTTTTTTTATTTGTACCCATCTACCAATAGGTGTCCTTCTTTACGAGGAATTGGAAAAGCTTCCTGGTCTTTGTGGTTGAATCTGTGTTTGAAATTCACTGCTCGACTGAGGGACCTTACAGATAATTGTACAGTGGGGAGAAGAAGTATTTGATACACTGCCGATTTTGCAGGTTTTCCTACTTACAAAGCATGTAGAGGTCTGTAATTTTTATCATAGGTACACTTCAACTGTGAGAGACAGAATCTAAAACAAAAATCCAGAAAATCATATTGTATGATTTTTAAGTAATTAATTTGCATTGTATTGCATGACATAAGTATTTGATCACCTACCAACCAGTAAGAATTCCGGCTCTCACAGACCTGTTAGTTTTTCTTTAAGAAGCCCTCCTGTTCTCCACTCATTACCTGTATTAACTGCACCTGTTTGAACTCGTTACCTGTATAAAAGACACCTGTCCACACACTCAATCAAACAGACTCCAACCTCTCCACAATGGCCAAGACCAGAGAGCTGTGTAAGGACATCAGGGATAAAATTGGTTGACCTGGTCAATGACCTGAAGAGAGCTGGGACCACAGTCTCAAAGAAAACCATTAGTAACAAACTATGCCGTCATGGATTAAAATCCTGCAGCGCACGCAAGGTCCCCCTGCTCAAGCCAGCGCATGTCCAGGCCTGTCTGAAGTTTGCCAATGACTATCTGGATGATCCAGAGGAGGAATGGGAGAAGATCATGTGGTCTGATGAGACAAAAATAGAGCTTTTTGGTCTAAACTCCACTTGCCGTGTTTGGAGGAAGAAGAAGGATGAGTACAACCCCAAGAACACCATCCCAACCGTGAAGCATGGAGGTGGAAACATCATTCTTTGGGGATGCTTTTTTGCAAAGGGGACAGGACGACTGCACCGTATTGAGGGGAGGATGGATGGGGCCATGTATTGCGAGATCTTGGCCAACAACCTCCTTCCCTCAGTAAGAGCATTGAAGATGGGTCGTGGCTGGGTCTTCCAGCATGACAACAACCCGAAACACACAGCCAGGGCAACTAAGGAGTGGCTCTGTAAGAAGCATCTCAAGGTCCTGGAGTGGCCTAGCCAGTCTCCAGACCTGAATCCAATAGAAAATCTTTGGAGGGAGCTGAAAGTCCGTATTGCCCAGCGACAGCCCCGAAACCTGAAGGATCTGGAGAAGGTCTGTATGGAAGAGTGGGCCAAAATCCCTGCTGCAGTGTGTGCAAACCTGGTCAAGACCTACAGGAAATGTATGATCTCTGTAATTGCAAACAAAGGTTTCTGTACCAAATATTAAGTTCTGCTTTTCTGATGTATCAAATACTTATGTCATGCAATAAAATGCAAATGAATTACTTAAAAATCATACAATGTGATTTTCTGGATTTTAGATTCCGTCTCTCACAGTTGAAGTGTACCTATGATAAAAATTACAGACCTCTACATGCTTTGTAAGTAGGAAAACCTGCAAAATCGGCAGTGTATCAAATATTTGTTCTCCCCACTGTATGTGTGGGGTACAGAGATGAGGTAGTCATTCAAAAATCATGTCAAACACTATTACTACACACAGAGTGAGTCCATGCAATTTATTATGTGACTTGTTAAGCACATTTTTACTCCTGAACTTATTTAGGCTTGCCATAACAAAGGGGTTGAATACGTATTGACTCAAGACATTTCAGCTTTTCATTTGTAATTAATTTGTAAAAATTTCCAAATACATCATTCCACTTTGACATTATGGGGTATTGTGTGTAGACCAGTGACACAACATCTCAATTTAACCCATTTTAAATTCAGGCTTTAACACAACAAAATGTGGAAAAAGTCAAGGGGTGTGATTTCTTTCTGAAGTCACTGTAAATAGGGTATTGACCATGGTGGCTTTTGGTGGGTCTATATTTTAACAAATGTTGAGTAACATTTTGCTGTGTTTATGTGCCCCCTCAGCAGCTCGGCTGTTTGAGAAGTCGGACAACGTGATGAAGGCTGGGACATGCTCTGCTACATGTGAAGACTTCCACCAGATCAAGATGACTGTGCTTCAGCTCAAACAAAAGGTTTGTTCTGGTTTCCAATAATCCCCCCCCCCCTAATAGCACTGACTTTGAAGAAGAATGTACTTTCTATGCCTGTGACATGTGGTTGTCCCACATAGCTATCTTAAGATGAATGCATTATGACTGTAAGTCACTTTGGATAAAAGTGTCTGCTAAATGGCATATTATTATTATTATTATTATTATTATTATTATTATTATTATTATTATTATTATTATTATTATTATTATTATTATTATAATAACTGTAAGTGGCTGTGGATAAGAGTGTCTGCTAAATGACGTAATATGTAAATGTAAATATAATCCAATAAAGACATTAAATGCACCTGGTTGGATTCAGGTTTATTAAAAAGTGGTAAAGACTATATTATTATTATAACGTCTTATATAATTCTATTTAATTTGTGTTGCTGCTTACCACTGAGCCATTCCACATAAAACACAGCTGGTTGGATTCAGTTAGGTATTAAAATGGACCAGGATTATTCAGTTGGTTTATTTATTTATTCACGCTATTCTATTGTATGCATCATTCACCAAAGAGCTCTGCATATCACTAGTCTATATCTGCCAATATATTCAGGTGGAATAACACTGGGAAACATCTCCTCTGGGACGCAGAACAACGTTTATTGTACATAATAAAAATTATTGAAATCATTTTGAAATACTGCAGCTAGCTAGTTGGTTCTGTAACTTATGTCTGTCATTGTAAAGTGCCGGTTATATGGTGTAAAACTCACTGGAGTGGTACCACATGCGCACACACACACACACACACACACACACACACACACACACACACACACACATTGCTTAGTGAGTATTTCCAGCCCTCCAGCCTTCCCAGTCAGGCTCAATCTGTAGACCAGTCTGTCAACAGGGCTGCTCACCACTCTGCCCTATAATACGTGATATATAGTTCCCAGCCGTGTGGTCCTGTGGTCCTGTGGGCAGGGTACTAGCTCTTTTTTCATTGGAGGGAAAGAATGAAATAGGCCTATGTGGCTAGTGTGACGCAAATGGCACCCTATTCCCCAATCCCTACACAGGGCCCATAGGGGTCTGGTCAAAAGTAGTGCACTATATAGGGAATAGGCTGCCGTTTGGGAAACAGCCTAAGACAACAAAATTGTATTTTGAGAACAGAGGTCAGAGATTGACTGACTGACTGACAGGAGAGGAAGGTTATGGTCATCACTGGTCACTCACTGCCCCCCACAAGGCATCAACTGGTCTCTCACTTTCCCCCTCAAGGCATAAACTGGTCACTCACTGCCCCCTTAAAGGCATAAACTGGTCACTCACTGCCCCCCTCAAGGCATAAACTGGTCACTCACTGCCCCCTCAAGGCATAAACTGGTCACTCACTGCTCCCCTCAAGGCATAAACTGGTCACTCACTGCCCCCCTCAAGGCATAAACTGGTCACTCACTGCCCCCCTCAAGGCATAAACTGGTCACTCACTGCCCCCCTCAAGGCATAAACGGCAGGTAGCTTAGTGGGTAAGAGCGTTGTGCCAGTAACCGAAAGGTCGCTGGTTCTAATCCCCGAGCCGACTAGGTGAAAAATCTGTCGATGTGCCCTTGAGCAAGGCACTTAACCCTAATTGCTCCTGTAAGTCGCTCTGGATAATAATAAAATAAACTGGTCACTCACTGCCCCCCTCATAGCATAGCTGCCTGTCTCTACTCTACAGACACTCCATCTCATGTCAAGGCTCAGAGACCACGTCGACATATGATGCAGGAATAATGATTGAATTGTATGTTCTCTGATTCATCGCCCGTGCCCAAGGACATACCATGTCACATGACTTGCACACCAGTTCGCAGGCAATGTATGGCCCCAGCCCCAGTCTAATTTATAGCCCCAGTCTAATTTATGGCCTCGGTCTAATGTATGGCCCCAGCCCCAGTCTAATGTATAGCCCCAGTCTAATTTATGGCCTCGGTCGAATGTATGGCCCCAGCCCCAGCCTAATGTATGGCCCCAGCCCCAGTCTAATGTATAGCCCCAGCCCCAGTCTAATGTATGGCCCCAGCCCCAGTCTAATGTATGGCCCCAGCCCCAGTCTAATGTATGGCCCCAATCTATTGTATGGCCCCAGCCTCAGCCTAATACATGGCCCCAGCTCCAGCCTAATGTATGGCCCCAGCCTAATGTATGGCCCCAGCCCCAGCCTAATGTATGGCCCCAGCCTAATATATGGCCCCAGCCCCAGCCCCAGCCTAATGTATAGCCCCAGCCCCAGTCTAATGTATGGCCCCAGCCACAGTCGAATGTATGGCCCCATCCCCAGTCGAATGTATGGCCCCAGCCCCAGTCTAATGTATGGCCCCAGCCCCAGTCTAATGTATGGCCCCAGCCCCAGCCTAATGTATGGCCCCAGCCTAATGTATGGCCCCAGCCTAATGTATGGCCCCAGCCTAATGTATGGCCCCAGCCCTAGTCTAATGTATGGCCCAGCCCCAGCCTAATGTATGGCCCCAGCCCCAGCCTAATGTATGGCCCCAGCCCCAGCCCCAGTCTAATGTATGGCCCCAGCCCCAGCCTAATGTATGGCCCCAGCCTAATGTATGGCCCCAGCCCTAGTCTAATGTATGGCCCCAGCCCCAGCCTAATGTATGGCCCCAGCCTAATGTATGGCCCCAGCCCCAGCCTAATGTATGGCCCCAGCCTAATATATGGCCCCAGCCCCAGCCTAATGTATAGCCCCAGCCCCAGTCTAATGTATGGCCCCAGCCTAATGTATGGCCCCAGCCTAATGTATGGCCCCAGCCTAATGTATGGCCCCAGCCCTAGTCTAATGTATGGCCCAGCCCCAGCCTAATGTATGGCCCCAGTCTAATGTATGGCCCCAGCCCCAGTCTAATGTATGGCCCCAGCCCCAGTCTAATGTATGGCCCAGCCCCAGCCTAATGTATGGCCCCAGTCTAATGTATGGCCCCAGCCCCAGTCTAATGTATGGCCCAGCCCCAGCCTAATGTATGGCCCCAGCCCCAGTCTAATGTATGGCCCCAGCCCCAGTCTAATGTATGGCCCCAGCCTAATGTATGGCCCCAGCCCCAGCCCCAGTCTAATGTATGGCCCCAGCCCCAGTCTAATGTATGGCCCCAGCCCCAGCCTAATGTATGGCCCCAGCCTAATGTATGGCCCCAGCCCCAGCCTAATGTATGGCCCCAGCCTAATATATGGCCCCAGCCCCAGCCCCAGCCTAATGTATAGCCCCAGTCTAATGTATGGCCCCAGCCACAGTCGAATGTATGGCCCCATCCCCAGTCGAATGTATAGCCCCAGCCCCAGTCTAATGTATGGCCCCAGCCACAGTCGAATGTATGGCCCCATCCCCAGTCTAATGTATGGCCCCAGCCCCAGCCCCAGCCTAATGTATAGCCCCAGCCCCAGTCTAATGTATAGCCCCAGCCCCAGCCTAATGTATGGCCCCATCCCCAGTCGAATGTATGGCCCCAGCCCCAGTCTAATGTATGGCCCCAGCCCCAGTCTAATGTATGGCCCCAGCCCCAGTCTAATGTATGGCCCCAGCCCCAGCCCCAGTCTAATGTATGGCCCCAGCCCCAGCCCCAGTCTAATGTATGGCCCCAGCCACAGTCTAATGTATGGCCCCAGCCCCAGTCTAATGTATGACCCCAGCCCCAGCCTAATGTATGGCCCCAGCCCCAGTCTAATGTATGGCCCCATCCCCAGTCTAATGTATGGCCCCAGCCCCAGCCTAATGTATGGCCCCAGCCCCAGCCTAATGTATGGCCCCAGCCCCAGTCTAATGTGTGGCCCCAGCCCCAGCCTAATGTATGGCCTCAGCCTAATGTATGGCCCCAGCCCCAGCCTAATGTATAGCCCCAGCCTAATGTATGGCCCCAGCCTAATGAATAGCCCCAGCCCCAGCCTAATGTATGGCCCCAGCCCCAGTTTAATGTATGGCCCCATCCCCAGTCTAATGTATGGCCCCAGCCCCAGCCTAATGTATGGCCCCAGCCCCAGCCTAATGTATGGCCCCAGCCCCAGTCTAATGTGTGGCCCCAGCCCCAGCCTAATGTATGGCCTCAGCCTAATGTATGGCCCCAGCCCCAGCCTAATGTATAGCCCCAGCCTAATGTATGGCCCCAGCCTAATGAATAGCCCCAGCCCCAGCCTAATGTATGGCCCCAGCCCCAGTCTAATGTATAGCCCCAGCCCCAGTCTAATGTATGGCCCCAGCCTAATGTATGGCCCCAGCCTAATGTATGGCCCCAGCCCCAGCCTAATGTATGGCCCCAGCCCCAGCCTAATGTATGGCCCCAGCCTAATGTATAGCCCCAGCCTAATGTATGGCCCCAGCCTAATGTATGGCCCCAGCCCCAGCCTAATGTATGGCCCCAGCCTAATGTATGGCCCCAGCCCCAGCCTAATGTATGGCCTCAGTCTAATGTATGGCCCCAGCCCCAGTCTAATATATGGCCCCAGCCCCAGTCTAATGTATGGCCCCAGCCCCAGCCTAATGTATAGCCCCAGCCTAATGTATGGCCCCAGCCTAATGTATGGCCCCAGCCCCAGCCTAATGTATGGCCTCAGTCTAATGTATGGCCCCAGCCCCAGTCTAATGTATGGCCCCAGCCCCAGCCTAATGTATGGCCCCAGCCCCAGTCTAATGTATAGCCCCAGCCCCAGTCTAATGTATGGCCTCAGCCTAATGTATAGCCCCAGCCTAATGTATGGCCCCAGCCTAATGTATGGCCCCAGCCCCAGCCTAATGTATGGCCCCAGCCCCAGCCTAATGTATGGCCCCAGCCTAATGTATGGCCCCAGCCCCAGCCTAATGTATGGCCTCAGTCTAATGTATGGCCCCAGCCCCAGTCTAATGTATGGCCCCAGCCCCAGTCTAATGTATGGCCCCAGCCCCAGTCTAATGTATGGCCTTAGCCCCAGTCTAATGTATGGTCTCAGTCTAATGTATGGCCCCAGCCCCAGCCTATACTATGCTTTGATATAGAGTACCTATATGTATATATCCCTCAGAGTACAGTGCAGAATCCAAGATGTCTCCAGGTCTACCTAAATAATGCAGAGTGATTTCCTGGGCCTGCGTCTGGCTGTTACAAACTGACATATCTGGTTTCACATCTGACAAGTCGTACTCTGACACAAAAATTGTTTCACGTAAAGAATGTCATTTTCCTATCCTGTTAGTGTAATGCATCCATGTAGTAACTATTATTACAGGTCCTTGAACTCTACACTGTAATCTCCCCATAGGCTTCTGCTCTATGATGACTGACAGCCAAATGGCTGTATTGTCGACATGCCTGATCGTTTTGCCATTCTCCATTAATCTCAGACCTCACTCTCATTAAGACTGATCTTGAGAAAATCCTTTGTTCCTCAACCATTTAAACAATCTCAACTGTATCTGCTCCTCTTGTTCTATAGATCGCCATGTTGCCCAGCAACGCTGATGTAACCAAGCAGATGACCAGTGAGAAGATGCTGATGTCACACTCCTTCCTCCCCGGGCCTCCTGGTCTGCCCGGTCCTCCAGGTAAAACTATCTGTACAGTGCCTTGCAAAAGTATTCATCCCCCTTGGCGTTTTTCCTATTTTGTTGCATTACAACCTGTAATTTAAATTGATATTTATTTGGATTTCATGTAATGGACATACACAAAATAGTCAAAATTGGTGAAGTGAAATGAAAAAAAAAAAATAACGGAAAAGTGGTGCGTAGATATGTATTCACCCCCTTTGCTATGAAGCCCCTAAATAAGATCTGGTGCAACCAATTACCTTCAGAAGTCACATAATTAGTTAAATAAAGTCCACCTGTGTGCAATCTAAGTGTCACATGATCTCAGTATATATACACCTGTTCTGAAAGGCCCCAGAGTCTGCAACACAACAAAGCAAGGGGCACCACCAAGCAAGCGACACCATGAAGACCAAGGAGCTCTCCAAACAGGTCAGGGACAAAGTTGTGGAGAAGTACAGATCAGGGTTGGGTTATAAAAAAATATCCGAAACTTTGAACATCCCACGGAGCACCATTAAATCCATTATTAAAAAATCGAAAGAATATGTTACCACAACAAACCTTCCAAGAGAGGGCCGCCCACCAAAACTCACGGACCAGGCAAGGAGGGTATTAATCAGAGAGGCAACAAATAGACCAAAGATAACCCTGAAGGAGCTGCAAAGCTCCACAGCGGAGATTGGAGTATCTGTCCATAGGACCACTTTAAGCCATACACTCTACAGAGCTGGGCTTTACGGAAGAGTGGCCAGAAAAAAGCCATTGCTTAAAAAAAATATATAAGCAAACACTTTTGGTGTTCGCCAAAAGGCATGTGGGAGACTCCACAAACATATGGAAGAAGGTACTCTGGTCAGATGAGACTAAAATCCATCAAGGAAAATGTTATGTCTGGCGCAAACCCAACACCTCTCATCACCCCGAGAACACCATCCCCACAGTGAAGCATGGTGGTCTGTAGCCCTGTAGTATAATGTCTCTGTCTGTCTGTAGTATAATGTCTCTGCTCTGTCTGTAGTATAATGTCTCTGCTCTGTCTGTCTGTAGTATAATGTCTCTGTCTGTCTGTAGTTTAATGTCTCTACTCTGTCTGTCTGTAGTTTAATGTCTCTACTCTGTCTGTCTGTAGTTTAATGTCTCTGTCTGTCTGTAGTTTAATGTCTCTGTCTGTCTGTAGTTTAATGTCTCTGTCTGTCTGTAGTATAATGTCTCTGTCTGTCTGTAGTATAATGTCTCTACTCTGTCTGTCTGTAGTTTAATGTCTCTACTCTGTCTGTCTGTAGTTTAATGTCTCTGTCTGTCTGTAGTTTAATGTCTCTGTCTGTCTGTAGTTTAATGTCTCTGTCTGTCTGTAGTATAATGTCTCTGTCTGTCTGTAGTATAATGTCTCTGTCTGTCTGTAGTATAATGTCTCTGTCTGTCTGTAGTTTAATGTCTCTACTCTGTCTGTCTGTAGTTTAATGTCTCTGTCTGTCTGTAGTTTAATGTCTCTGTCTGTCTGTAGTTTAATGTCTCTGTCTGTCTGTAGTATAATGTCTCTGTCTGTCTGTAGTATAATGTCTCTGTCTGTCTGTAGTATAATGTCTCTGTCTGTCTGTAGTATAATGTCTCTACTCTGTCTGTAGTATAATGTCTCTGTCTGTCTGTAGTATAATGTCTCTGTCTGTCTGTAGTATAATGTCTCTACTCTGTCTGTAGTATAATGTCTCTGTCTGTCTGTAGTATAATGTCTCTGCTCTGTCTGTAGTATAATGTCTCTGCTCTGTCTGTCTATAGTATAATGTCTCTGTCTGTCTATAGTATAATGTCTCTGTCTGTCTGTAGTATAATGTCTCTACTCTGTCTGTCTGTAGTTTAATGTCTCTGTCTGTCTGTAGTATAATGTATCTGTCTGTCTGTCTGTAGTATAATGTCTCTGTCTGTCTGTAGTATAATGTCTCTGTCTGTCTGTAGTATAATGTCTCTGTCTGTCTGTAGTATAATGTCTCTGTCTGTCTGTCTGTCTGTAGTATAATGTCTCTGTCTGTCTGTCTGTAGTATAATGTCTCTACTCTGTCTGTAGTATAATGTCTCTACTCTGTCTGTAGTATAATGTCTCTGTCTGTCTGTAGTATAATGTCTCTGTCTGTCTGTAGTATAATGTCTCTGCTCTGTCTGTAGTATAATGTCTCTGTCTGTCTGTAGTATAATGTCTCTGCTCTGTCTGTCTGTAGTATAATGTCTCTGCTCTGTCTGTCTGTAGTATAATGTCTCTGCTCTGTCTGTAGTATAATGTCTCTGTCTGTCTGTAGTATAATGTCTCTGTCTGTCTGTAGTATAATGTCTCTGTCTGTCTGTAGTATAATGTCTCTACTCTGTCTGTAGTATAATGTCTCTGCTCTCTCTGTGTTCTGTCTGTGTCCTGATGTGTCTATAGAGGAGGACCATCCTCTTCCTCACTAGAGGAGCCTCCTTTGGGAGTCCTATTGTCTTACATCAGATATCGTGACTCATGCTGCACTGAGCTGTCAAGTGACTAGCGTAGCGTAGGAGTGATGTTACTATGACTTGCCTAACATAGAATTACATATTAGAACTCCATTTTAATTGTAATTTAATAGGATGTCTGTGGGACTTAACACCATCCCAGCGGCTGCCCACTGGAATAAGATACCAAGGCTACGGCATCTTGCCTCTCAGACAGTGTCTATCGTTACAGAAACTCCTCAGATAATCTTTTATTTCAGCCCTCTCCCACTTATCCCAGACCTGTGTGTTTCTACATCTCAGGAGATCCAGGGCCAATGGGCCCCCCTGGCCACACAGGACTGTTGGGGCCCCCCGGCCCTCCTGGACCCAGGGGACTGATGGGCCCCGTTGGGCCCTCGCCTGACCTGTCCTACATGAAGCAGGGCCGACGCGGGCCCATGGTCAGTACCGGCACCATCACCATACCGTCTGTTTCAATACCACTATTATGTATACTGTCCATTGTAGACCGACATTACAATGCCACTTTCATTCTGTAACATAATCATCACATCATGTCATCCTCTCAGATTATCATTGTTTATAAACTTCAGGTCTAGAGAAACAGTGCTGTGTTAGATGATGGTGCAGCAGGACTCTGTCTCCCTCCTCCCTGTGTCCCCCTCCTCCCTGTGTCCCCCTCCTTCCTGTGTCCCCCTCCTCCCTGTGTCCCCCTCCTTCCTGTGTCCACCTCCTCCCTGTGTCCCCCTCCTTCCTGTGTCCCCCTTTCCTTCCTGTGTTTTCTCCTCCCTGTGTCCCCCTCCTCCCTGTGTCTCCCTCCTCCCTGTGTCCCCCTCCTCCCTGTGTCCCCCTCCTCCCTGTGTCCACCTCCTCCCTGTGTCCCCCTCCTCCCTGTGTCCACCTCCTCCCTGTGTCCACCTCCTCCCTGTGTCTCCCTCCTCCCTGTGTCCCCCTCCTCCCTGTGTCCCCCTCCTTCCTGTGTCCCCCTCCTCCCTGTGTCCCCCTTTCCTTCCTGTGTTTTCTCCTCCCTGTGTCTCCCTCCTCCCTGTGTCCCCCTCCTCCCTGTGTCCCCCTCCTCCCTGTGTCCCCCTCCTCCCTGTGTCCCCCTCCTCCCTGTGTTTTCTCCTCCCTGTGTCCCCCTCCTTCCTGTGTCCCCCTTTCCTTCCTGTGTCCCCCTCCTCCCTGTGTCCCCCTCCTCCCTGTGTCCCCCTCCTCCCTGTGTCCCCCTCCTCCCTGTGTCCCCCTCCTCCCAGGGCGGCAGGTAGCCTAGTGGTTAGAGCGTTGGGACAGAAACCGAAAGGGTTCTTAGTTCAAATCCCCGAGCTGACAAGGTGAAAAATATGTTGATGTTTACTTTTTTATTAAGTAAGTATTTTTGATAAGTATTTACTTGCTCCAGGGTCACTGTTAACACTGGCTGTGACTCAGGGTGAGTGGGCATATGCAAAAAAAAAAATCCTATTAATACACACTTGAAATAGGACAAATACAAGCACACACCACATTTCTATAGGTCACATTGGCCAAGTGATGACATAGATTAATTGAGGGCTTGTGACATTGTGCTCGGTGTGTTTCTGTGTGTGAGCGGTAGACAGGAAGGGGTCGCTAGGAGTCTCCTGCACTACATAGGGAATAGGGTGCCATTTGGGATGCAACCACAGTAACTTCAAACGGATACATGCGACGTGAAATGCGGGCCGACAGCCCTTCCACTCTCACTATTCACCCGAGACGCAAGCCACAGTGTAAAAACTGTTGACTAATGTTACTGGTAATACCAGGGTAAAAATGCTGAACGGCTGAACGCTTTACATTACACAACGCATTGGCTCATTTTGTTCTGACGTATTACAACTCAACTTGTCTCTTGAGTTGTTGAAACACTAACCAATCAACACCAGGGGTCCTCTGTGACGCATGACGCCAAGCTCAGAGATCTATGCCCCTGTTTTTACTGTAGGGAAATGATCTACGGGGCTATGGAGGCACTCTACTGTGCTCTGTATTGTTCTGTAATGGCTCCTTGAGCCGTTCATGCTGATCTGTATGCATCAGACCTGGGTTCAGATACTATTAGAAATCTTTCAAATAAGGACTTTGACAGTTTGCTCTAGCCTGCTAGGAGGCGCAGATGGGGGGGGGGGGGGGGGTTGTTGCCATTTTGGGGCTATTCTATTGGTACATTAAGCCAGTGAAGCACAATCAAGCACTGATAAAGTATTTGAAATTATTTCGAATAGGATTTCAACCCAGGTCCTAACTGGGTTGTGGGCACAGAGCTAGTGCGTGCGTGTGTGTGTGTGTGGCGTACATTTCAGTGTGGCACAATATGAATCCGTCCGGATCTGAACGTGGCGGCGGTCCCAGCTCTCTGTCCCCAGTCCCCTTTGATGGTGACTGTATAGAGAGGAGATGCAGAGGTTCTTTGCCCTTAAATGCTAAAGTCATTGGAATGTAGCTGGACCCAAGATGTGACTGGACACAATTAATGATTCAATGATATGATCTGTGATGTCTTCTCTCATCTCATACAGGGTCCTGCTGGGGCTCCAGGAAAAGATGGCATCAAGGTAGAGCATGATTTGAGCTGCCTCCCAAATTGCGCCCAATTCCCTGTAGTGCACTACTTTTGACTATGGCCCATAGGACTCTGGTCAAAGTAGTGCACTACTTTTGACTAGGGCCCATAGGACTCTGGTCAAAGTAGTGCACTACTTTTGACTAGGGCCCATAGGACTCTGGTCAAAGTAGCGCACTACTTTTGACTAGGGCCCATAGGACTCTGGTCAAAGTAGTGCACTACATATGGAATCGGTTCCATTTGGAACACAACCTTGGAGCATCCTCCCTAGTCTCTAGTCCTCTTCTAGCCTGGTCCCAGATCAGTTTGTGCTGTCTCGTCAATTAACTCCTATGGTTAATTGTTGTCATGCCAAACAGATCTGGGACCAGGCTAGTCCTGACTGTTTTTCATCTTGCTCTGGCCAATGTTTCGTTTTAGCCGAAGGCTGTTTTTTTGTATGGAATGTAAATATTTTAAAAATGTTGGGAGGCCAGTATGAAAAATGTATGCACTCACTAACTGTAAGTCGCACTGGATAAGAGCGCCTGCTAAATGACAACAAAAAATATGTTTAACATCATATCTATGATTACTATGGACTTAGACAAACTCTCTTACTGATACTATTTTGGGAATTGAATTCCCAGTGCATTCCTGCAAAGAAGCAGCTTTTATATCTGTCCTACAGCTGTCTTTTGTCAAATCCCTGAGCTGATAATGCCCTCACCTGGTCTAAAAGTGACATGACATGTATACATTTTATAATAACGTTTAATTAAAAAGTGCTAGCCACCATGCAATGCGACTGTCTAAGAGGTACAAAATACTCATATTTTACATCATATTTGGGTAAGTTAGTTTACTTAAAACGTACTGAGGAGTATTTTGTAAATATGTCCCCGATATTGGGTGTTTGGGTAGATTACAGATACGGATAGCGTATGGAACAGCTTACTGATATTGGGTAGGTGTTTGGTTAGATTACAGATACGGATAGCGTATGGAACAGCTTACTGATATTGGGTAGGTGTTTGGGTAGATAACAGATACGGATAGCGTATGGAACAGTCTACCGGTACGCTGTTGTTTGGTTAGATTGCGAGCAACGTATGGAACAGCTTATGTCGCTCTAACTATTTACACAGTATCTTATGATCCACCATGGCTTTGGGTGTCCATTGATGTATGAAAGATTTGAACGTTCTGCTTATCTGGCTCCCCGAACCACAAATCTAAACCATCTGGCACAACATATACAGCCCCTATCTGACCCGTGTTCAGCTAATAATCCCAGTAGTCAGGTCCATATCGGCTCCATCCAGGACACACAGCACGATGCCCATCCTACACTATCACTGGATAGCTGTATCTATATTGCCTCAGGGTATCATGCTACTCATACATTAGGCCCTGTTCAGGTTGCACATTGATGTACAATGCCATTTGACACGACGGCTGTGATAAAAGTTAAGAGGATATTTTACACGAATTAGCCAAACAATGTTTACACAACCGTTGACCGTTTAGGCTCCCAGGCCCCTGACTTCAATGGTCTGAATAGCGATACTGAACAAAAATATAAACGCAACATGTAAAGTGTTGGTCCCATGTTTCATAAGCTGAAATAAAAAGATCCCAGAAATGTTCCATATGCACAAAAAAATTATTTCTCTCAAATGTTGTGCACAACTTTGTTTACATCCCTGTTAGTGAGCATTTCTCTTTTGCTGAGTTAATCCATCCACCTGACAGGTGTGGCATATCAAGAAGCTGATTAAACAGCATGATCATTACACAGGTACACCTTGTGCTGGGGACACTAAAGGGCCACTCTAAAATGTGCAGTTTTGTCACACAACACAATGCCACAGATGTCTCAAGTTTTGAGGGAGCATGCAATTGGCATGCTGACTGCAGGAATGTCCACCAGAGCTGTTGCCAGATCATTTAATGTTCATTTCTCTACCATAAACTGACTCCAACTTCGTTTTAGACAATTTGGCAGTACGTCCAACCGGCCTCACAACCGCAGAACACGTGTATGGCGTTGTGTGGGCGAGCGGTTTGCTGATGTCAACGTTGTGAACAGAGTGCCCCATGGTGGCGGTGGGGTTATGGTATGGGCAGGTATAAGCTACGGACAATGAGCACAATTGCATTTCATCGATGGCACTTTGAATGCACAAAACTACCGTGACGAGTTCCTGAGGCCCATTGTGAGGCCCATTTTTTTAAAGGTATCTTTGACCAACAGATGCATATCTGTCTTCCCAGTCGTGTGAAATCCATAGGTTAGGTCCTCAAATGAACTATAACTCAGTAAAAACAATGATATATATATATATATATATTTGTTCAGTATATATTGCCCAGGTTATTACTATTGTACACTAATACTACAATATTAATACATAGGCTGAAAGATATTCATCTATGTCTTTGCTAAATCTAATTACGGATAATAGGGTAATCATCTGGATGAACAAGGTTTTTAAACTTCACTCAAAATTAACTTCCATCTCCCATGTGGAAATGACAGTAGAATGAGAAGACAGTCAATGTTGTCTTCCCCTGCCTTATTGCTCTGTAACTGTAACTCATCTTAACACAATATTGGTTTTGTTTCTCTAGGGGGAGAGAGGGGCTCCTGGACCTTCCGGATCTCCAGTAAGTGAAGACGCCACTCTTCTCTTCTGTCTTCCTTCAACCACCCTGCAACGGTATACAGAGGGTACTCAAGTACTATTTGAGAAGTTCCGGTCACACAAATTTCCTAGGTGGCAAAAGGTCCGGATGGATATTGTCATTTATCGGCATAGTAACAAACCCCCACCTCACAAACCCATGCAACCCCAAACTGTTCACACCCCGCTTGTTGGTGGAGATAACATTTTGCCGTTTTAAAGCTAATTTCCT